>NW_023425584.1:2430000-2690000 GCF_014108245.1 Pipistrellus kuhlii
CCCACTCCTTGGAGGTTCAAGGCACAGCCCCTCCCCTTAAGACCGTTACCTGTGGGGTGTCCAATAAGCACCCTGAAATTCACACCCACCCAGAACCTCCGCCTGTGACCTCATTCGGAAATAGGGCCTTTGCAGGTGTCAGCAAGTGGGGGGTCACACTGGGTGAGAGGGGCCCCACAGCCCATGGCTGTGTCCTTCGGGGAAGAGGAGAGAATGTGGACGGTGCACCCAGGGCGGAGGGCATAGGGAGGGAGAGGCGGGGATGGGGCGATGCTGCCACCAGCCGGGGGGCGGGGGGTACGGAGGGTGGCCGGCCTCCACCAGCAGCTGGGAGAGGCCGGAGGGGTCTTCCCAGGGCCTCTGGAGGGGCCCACACCTCGACTTTGGCCGCCTGGCCTCCATAGCCGTGAAAGGACACATCCCCCCACCCCCGGCTCCCGGTCATTCCTCAGGGCGGCCCCAGGGGACCCATACAGAGCCCGTCCCCCGCCCCCCAGCACCGCCCCGCTCCCCGAGCCCCTTGTTCAATACCATTCACAGCCAACGACACGGGAGTCGGACCCCGTCCCTGCTGCCTCGCAGCTGCAACGTGACGTTCGGTAGATGTTTAATTAGACTTCTATCGATTACGACTTGGTAATGTTGATCATATTTCACAGCCCAAAATTACTTTTCCCAGATTCTGAATGTTCCCTCCGCCTTTGAAAAGCCAGCAGCCCCAGGACCCGAGGACCCCGCGCCTCCGGCTTAACGACGCCTCTAAGGAGGACACCCGCTCTGCCCAGGAGGCCCCGCCATTTCTGGCCGGAGGAAAGCTGGTCCCCTCCGCACACACCCCACGTCCTGCCGAGTGGAGGGACTCCGACCCCCGGCGGGGACAGAAATACAGAAAGCTGGGGCGGGACCCACGCACGCTGGGCGGCAGCCGGCCCCGCTGCGGGAAGGTGTCCCAGGCCCGGGCCCGGGTGCAGGTGGCCGAGCAGGGACCAAAGGACTGCCTCCTCCCCACAGCGCTGTCAGCAGCACCTGCAGTGACACTGTTTTACCCCAAGCTTCCTCCTCCATCTCCCTCCTGCACCCAGCACGCCTGCTCCGTTATCTCACGGCTGGGCACCCAGTGACGGGGTGGGGCGCCCTGCCAGCGTGGGAGCTGCGGTAGGACCTCCCCCCTCCCCCCCCCCCGAGAATGCGACCCCCAGTAGGCACCTGGGGCCCTCCCCAGGTCTGACGGCTCCTCTCTCCCCGTGTCCCTCCATCCCCCGTGGGCTGCTTGGTGCCTCCAATCCGCCTTCTCCCGGGTCCTTCCCTGCCCCCACCCCCCCTCTCCCGGGTCAGCGCCCGGACGCCCGCCGGTCAGGGACCAGGAGCCCCACGGAAGGACGGGTTCTCGGCACACACTGTGTTGCCAAGGCGACGGCACCGAGCTCTCTGGGTCTGAATGGAAAGCCCGGCTTCCTGGGCTTTGTGTGCAGCTCGTAATTTAGAACGTGTCTGGTTTTCATTTGCAGCCCGGCCGCCAGCCCATCTCCCCGCAGCTCTGCGCACCAGCCACGAGCAGGGATCCATACAGCCTTCTGGCGCCCGCTGTCACCGGGAGGGAGTTGGTGTAGCTGGGGGGGATCCGGGGGTTCTCCTGAATGCTGCCCGGGTGTCACCCAGGGGACGTGCCTGCAATGCACGCTCCCGTGTGGCTCACTGGGTGAGGCCGGGGGGATCTACCGGGAGTCCTCCGTCTGCTTCTGGGACACACCTTGCTTAGGAACCTGCTGGACTCCAACACCCTCATTACCCAGAAGCAACTGAGGCCTGGGAGGGAACGGAAGGTCCCCAGGGACATAGGGTCACGGTGGCAGCCCCAGGGCTGAGGCTCCTGGCAGTGCCGTGAAGGTGAGAGCAGAGGTCCCGGTCTTGACTCCACCTCGCACCAGCTGTGTGACCTTGGGCCAGTTGCTTGACCTTTCTGTGGTCTGTGTCTCTAGCTGTAAAATGGGTGCAGAGCCACTGGTGCCTGGTTGGGTTGGCCTGAGCTGACAGGAGATCATGCTCGCACACACACCGTGTATGTATGTGGTAGGACCCACCCGAGCCCAGTCTGACAGTCTTCAGGACGTGTCTGTTAGTCCTGCATCAGGAGGAGGGCGGCTGGGCTGTGGAGTCAGGGCTCCAGGCCTCCCTACAGCCTCGCCAGCCTCCCTAGGGTTCCATGGCGTCCAGGACACCCCACCAACCTCCTCGCCCGGCCTCTCTCCTCCTGGGGGGAGGGAGGGGAGGGTGCACCTTGCATCACGGGCTTATGGCCCCAGTCCTTCCTGACTCCCTCTCCACTTCCCCCACGGGCGTTTCTCCTAATGAAATTCTACCACCGTGTTGGCATCCACTTCTCAGGGGGTGCAGTGAATAAAACCTGCTTTTATTTATATATACATATATTTTATTGATTTTTTTTACAGAGAGGAAGGGAAAGGGATAGAGAGTTAGAAACATCGACCAGCTGCCTCCTGCACACCCACTACTGGGGATGTGCCTGCAACCAAGGTACATGCCCTTGACCGGAATCGAACCTGGGACCTTTCAGTCCGCAGGCCGACGCTCCATCCATCTAGCCAAAGCGGTTTCGGCTGCTTTTTTTTTTTTTTTTTTTTTTTTTTTTTAATATATTTTTATTGATTTCAGAGAGAAAGGGAGAGGGAAAGAGAGAGAAGCATTAATGATAAGAGAGAATCATTGACCAGCTGCCTCCTGCATGCCCTCCCCACACTGGGGACCGAGCCCGCAGCCCAGGCCTGTGCCCTTGACCAGAATCGAACCCGGGACCCTGCTGAGGCTCTACCCGGCTGGGGCCCTATCTGCTTCTGAGGGGTCCTGTAGGGATGAGGTCCCGGTGGTCACTCTCCTGGGAAGTGAAGGCTGGAGACAGGGGGCTCTGGTAGGAATCTGGTGACCAGGCCTCTGGGAAACTTGCAGGATTAGGGCATTGGCAAGGCCCAGCACTCCCACTCAGCCCGGTCCGCGAAGAAAATGGAAGGGCTGGTGCAGAGACTGAAGGGTCCAGGAAGTCTCACTCCCAGCCCAGGCAGGTCCAGGGCTCCGTGTCCTGGGGCTGGACAGCCTGAGGGGGGCTCACCCCTCCAGCAGCAAGAGGGCAATGCCACTGAGCAACTCTGTAGAAAAGCCCACGTGGCCCCTCTGTTCCCATTGGCCGGCTTGGGTCGCCAATCACTTAGGCCAGGGGAATCAAGTGTTCCGATTGGCCAGACCTGGATCACGTGCCTGTTCCTGGGCCAGGGGTGGGGTTAGCCGGCACAAGGCACCTGGGCCCACAGTGGAGGGCAGGTCCCTGCGGGGAGACCTGCGTACTGTTTCTAAAGGGGGAAACAGTAGACAGGGACAGGACCTGAGGCATCCCTGCACATCCCAGAACTTTCCAGAACCTCACCCACCTTATCTCCCAGGCCAGTGGGGAAACTGGAGGTGAGCAGAGTCGGGGTTGGGGAGACTGTCGCAGAGACAGGCTTAGTCTTGAGGAAACAGGGAGCAGTTGTTTGGGGTTGAGTCCTGGGCTTGGGACAGGAAGGGTGTGAGTGAGGGGTGGGCCCCACCAAGGTCTGGAGCCCAGGAGCCCCGAGTGGGTGGTTTATGCACAAAGGCCACCAAAAAGGACCCCGTGAAGCACTTGGATAACTAAGGATCCGAGGTGGGCTGGGTGAGCCTGGATGAACGGTCTGCACCTGCGGGCCCCCCCCCTCAGACCCGCAGTCACCCGCCCGGCCCCGCCCCGTCACAGCTGGGCCCCGGCATTTCCTGCTTCGGGACAACAGGGCGTTTGGATTTTTAAATGACAGAATCTGGGAGCTAATTAGGCCATTACTCTTCCAAGACTTAATTTGCTTTGATGGGCCAATCTATAATCATATTTCCAAACAGCTTTTATTTTAATTACTGCTCAAACCGAATGAGGTCCCCGAGCCAGTGTGTCTGATTAGCTCCCTCCCGTTTCCGTTCCTGAGACCGAGAAAGACACGGGGGTGTGTGTGTGTGTGTGTGTGTGTGTGTGTGGACAGGTGGCAGCCCCCCCCCCCCCTGAGGGCAGAGAGGGTGTGTCTGCTGGCTGCTCAGCCCAGCACCCAGCAGAGCAGCTGAGGGTGCCCCGCTCACTCCTGCCGGTGGGTGCGGGGTGGGCACCTGGAGTGTGGTCCTCTCAGCCTGAGGGAGGCGATGCGGGAAGAAGCTAGAGTTTCATTTACATGGCTGCCCGGCCCCTGGGGCCCCCCTCTCCAGGCCCCGAGGGCAACGGCTGTCATTCTGCCCTCCTCTGGGGATGACACCCTGACTGTGCTTTGAGGGGCCACCTCGATCGCCCCTTGGATTCTGTCTTTGGGGTGTCATGGGTCAAATTGTGTCTCCTCCCCCCACATCCATATGTTGAACCTCCTAACGCCAGTCCTGACCTGGAGACAGGGTCATTGCAGAAGAATTTAGATAAAATGAGCATAATGGAGTGGCCGGGACCCCAATCCAATAGGAGCCGCATCCCTATGGAAAGGGGAACCTCGGACACCGGCACACTCACACACAGGCACACACACAATGCCATGTGGAGACTGGAGTGAGGCTGCCACCAGCCGAGGCCTATCAGAATCCCTGAGAGAGGCCTGGAGCCGGTCCTGCCCTACAGCCTGCAGGGGGGGTGGGGCCTGGCCCACACCTAACCTTGGCCTTGTAGCCTCCAGAACTGTGACTCAGCAGCTCTGAGGCCTGCAAAGGGGGGGGGGGGGGGGCGCGAGAGCGGGGGGGGGGGGGGGGGAGACCTGGACACAGACTATGGTGGATTCAGTCATCATTCTGAGCTTCTCAGGGTGGAGCAGGGTGTGACAGGCCCTCTCTCACGCCCGAAGAGAACCACGGACCCTCTCCCCTTAGAGGTGCGCACTGTTCCACCCCCACGTGCTCTTTCTCATGCCCCCCACCGTGGCCGGCAGCCTCGGGGCGTTGTAGGCCCCGGAGCTCGGTCCTGGGACCTGGGGCCTGGGGTGCTGAGCCCCAGGGGCCGCCTGCTGTGCTGGCCTCTGCCGTTGCTTTTACATCCCCATCACGCTTTCCCCTCCCGTGTCCCTTCCTACCCTGCCTTCCACCCGCCTTCCCCGAGGACTGGGCCCTGCCTCTCTCCTCCCAGCCCAGCAGGGTGGCCCCGGACCAGGCTCGCCCATCATGCTGATTCTCCCGTCTCCTCAGCCTGGCCGCGGGCCGAGGGACAGTGTCTCCCCTCGGGCAGCACAGCGGCCAGCCCCTTCCCGGGGCCATCGCGGCATTTGGAGTCCGGACGGTGTGACGGGCGTGCCCCGGGATGCCGCCCGTGCGTCACGGACTGCGGTGCCGTCACGGGCGTTGACTCATTGGCTCCCGCCCTGACTGAGCCCCGCTGGGGACGAGGGATCAGTCCTCTCCTGTCCTGCCGGGCGGATGGTAATAGCTGCGAACCGGCGCCAGACCGAGCGGTGCAGAGTGAGGTTTCTCGGGAGGAGCCTCTGCATCCTGCGGGCTCCCCATCGCAGCTCCTTTCTTCTCTCCCTTCATGAGATCGGGCCTCAGCTCCCCGGCCATGCCCGGAGCAGGGCAGACGGCGGCCCGGCCTCCCACCGCCAGGCCCGGCTGCTGACGCCTTCGGGAGGCGGGAGGCGATGCTAGACTGTCCCCGGTGTGAACCTGGCTCTCCTGCAGACGCCTGAGAGGCGCTGCCTGGGAGGCGTGGATGACTTCTTCAGAAAGTTAAAAATAGAGCTGCCCCGTGATCCAGTCACCCCAACGCTGGTTCATACCCCAAATAACGGGAAGCAGGGTCTCCACAGATCCTGCCACGGGCCTGTGGGGGCAGACCCCCTGCCCACCCACAGATGAATGGGTTTGAATAAGCAGTTCCCGCCCCCAAGCTCAGCTGCTGCCTGCAGTCCCGCCTCGGGAGAAAGGCCCCTCCCTCCCTAGGACACGAGGGCGATGTGCGCTGCAGCCGAGTCTGTCTCCGTCGGGTTTTCTAGAAAAAAGACCCCAAGATAAGACTCGAGGGCTAATGCCTAGCTGTGCCACCCCAGGGGGGGTGAGAGTGAGGACGGTGGAGACCTACAGGAACAGACATGCCCCCAGGCTGGCCGCTGCCTCACCTGCAGAGGTGAGTGTCCCAGGGCACCGGGCAGGATGTGCGGAGTAACTGGGAGCAGTGTTTCAGGAGGAGGAGCGGAGGAGAAGGTATCTCCCAGCAGCGTGCCATCTCTCACCCCCTCTGGTCAGCCTCGTCCCCGGGAGAGTAACCTTCCCCGCTCCTGGTTCCTTGAGGCCCATGGTCGGCAGACTGCGGCTCGCGAGCCACATGCGGCTCTTTGGCCCCGTGAGTGTGGCTCTTCCACAGAATACCAGGGCCTGGGCGAGTCTATGTTGAAGAAGTGGCGTTAGAAGAAGTTTAAGTTTAAAACGTTTGGCTTCCAAAGGAATGTCAATCGTTGTGCTGTTGGTATTTGGCTCCGCTGACTGGTGAGTTTGCGACTGCCGGGAGGCCGAGGCCAGGCGCTCACCTGCCTGGGGGTGGTTAGGACGCTGGCCCAGAGAGGCAGATGCCAACACTACACGGAGCAGAGAGATGCCCCGTGTCCCATGGGTACCTCCCCCCAACCCCCACCCCCACCCACCCCCCACCACTACTAACAGACGACAATTTCTGCAAGGCTGTAGGGCTGAAGGGGCAGGAAGAACTGCTCTCTGAGCCCCACCAGCCCCGGGACGGAGAGGGACGACAGGACAGCTGCGGGGCGGTCTGTTCTGCGGGAGGGAGGGAGGGAGGGAAACAGCAGTGATTCATTCACACGGGCTGGAACCTGCGAAAGCTCCTTGGGAAATGTCAGTGGCGTGTGAGCGCCGCCCGGCGAGGCACGGGGGCAGGAGGCGCCTGTGTCCGCCCACCGCCCGCCTCGGCCCTTCAGAGATGTTCGCCGTGAAAGCTGGGGGCCTGTTGGCAGCAGCGGGGCCTGAGGACACTACGAGCCTGGGGGCCGCGGTGTGACCGGTAGGGGGCCCTTCTGAGGAGGGTCTGGGGGACACGGGGTCGGGCCAGATCAGCAGGGGGTGATCCTTCTCCGCGGAGGGGCCCCCCTTGCTGGGAGCCAGCAGGGTCAGTCAGGCCACATAGTAGAGCCCACGCCGGCCGAGGAGAGAGTGATCACAAGCTCGCCAAGAGGAGGTGCTCCCTCCATGCCAAGCAGCATCTGCTCCCGGGAACATCTGTCCTGCAGAGAGGCCCTGAGGGGACACAGCCCTGCCCTCGGTCCTCGGCCCCATCCCGGCTCCTCCTGCACCCTAACATTCCTGCTGACAACACCCAATTGTCCAAGCAACGGGGCGGGCCTCCTGGGCGCAGCGCCCCAGGCGGGACCCCCGAGGACAGGGAGGCAGGGAGCCGCCCCCCTTGGCACCCCGGCCCCTCCGGCTGCGGGCGCAGCTGGACTCGGTGCGCCCGGCTGTCATGGCTGTCATCGGCCCCGGTAACAAGCCAAGGCTGGTAGCGAGTGCCATTGCCATGGAAACCATGAGTCAGGGCCGCACTCCACAGAGCCAGGCGTGCCCGGGGCTCCCGGGGCCTCTCGCCTGCCAACGGGGAGGCGGGAAGGCGACGCTGGCACACGGCCTCTCCCTGGGACTCATTAACAGGTGACGAGGGGGTGATGGGGCGGGCGCGGGGAGCAGTGGGCAGAGGAGGAGAGGCAGGGAGGAGGCGGAGGGGGAGGAGCAGCACAGCCTGGGACCAGCTTAGGGCTGCCAGGGGCGGAGGGGTCTGTCCTGCCACTCACTGAGCGCTCCGGGCGGAGCTCCCGGGACCAGCTCTCCCGGGGGGACCCCCGCAGAGGCAGCAACGGGGAGCCCTGGAGGCTGTGCATCAGGAGGTTCAGCCCCTAAGGCCACCCAGAGCAGCTGCTCGTTTCCTGGGTGCAGGGAGGCTGGAGACCTGCCCGGGACCCGGCACTGGGTGCACATGGGCGGCGGGAAGGCAGCCCCTGAGCCCTCCCTGCTCCCCACTGTCCGGGGGGCGGGGCAGGAGTGGGCCTCGGCCCCGAGGAGGCTGGATCGCACAGGAGCCCTGACGTGACCTAAGCCCCCCAGAGACGACCCCCCCACACCTCCAGATCTGCCCGGGCACCCAGGTTGTGTTGGTGAGTCTGCTACCTGCTTCACAGCCCACAGGCAGTCAGGTTCCCCGGCCGGCCGCGCCTACCTCGTTACCGCAGCCTGTGGTGTTCCCTCTGCGGTGGCCTGGGGCCTGACTCCGAGAAAAGGGCAGAGCCCTCCCCGGAGGCCCTGGCTGTCCGCACACCCACAGCCCGTAGGCGGCTGGGTGAGGGCTGTCGCCACCTGCTCCTGTGGGTGACGTGTCTCTATGTCCCCCCTGGAAAGGGCTGGTCAGGGAGGGCTGCAGGGCTCCAGAGGGAGAACGGGGCTTAGAACCGGGGCCTGGTGATGCTGGAGCAGCATCATCCCTTATCCTCTGGGCAGCCGGGCACAGAGGGCGCTGGGCCCCGGGGGGTGGGGAGTCACACATCCTCGTGGGGAGGCCCGCACTGCACACAGCTCTGTGGGCCCCGGAGGACGGAGGGACCAACGCCCGGCGGGGCGACCCCCTCTGTCCTGAGCCTCGGGTGGGGGCGGGGCCCCGGGGCAGTGGGAACTTTGGGGTGGGCCCCTGCGCTGGAATGGAGGTGCTCCGACCCCCTCCTGCAGGTCTGCTGAGTAAGCAGGGAGATGAAAGAGTCCCGGGGCGGATGGCTGAGCTGCAGGTGCTGGCCCTGGGGGTGACGGAAGAGGCGGGGAGAGGAGGACAGAGCGGGCTCCGCTGGCCCCCGGAGCCAGGCGCCCTCAGAGTGGTGACCGTTCCTTAATGAGAGCCCGCTGCTCCGCCCGCCCCGCCCGGGGAGGCCGGCATTGTTGTCTCTGCCCGAGGACGGATGGAATGCGATTGCATCTCATGCATGTTTAATGCGCCGTGCACAATGCGGCTCTATTAAAACCGCGGGCGGGGGAGCGCACCCGGGGCCGTGCGGGAGGAGATCACTGGTGAGATGAATAATATATTAACGGAATAATGATGTTGCTTCTCATATTAATCGTATACATCACAGCGTTCTCAGGCTGTCAGCAGAAGTTTAAAAAAAAAAAAAAGGCAACTTCGAGTTTCCGCACCGACAGGCCTGCAGCCCAGGGGGCACGGGGCTGCCGCCTGGCGGGCGGCCGTGTGGGCGCAGATGCGGGCTCTCCGGGCGGCCCAGCCAGGCTGCGAGGACCCGGGACACCCCCCCACACCCTCCCGCCCCGGAGGCCGCAGGGGGCTGTGGGACACGAGGAGCTTGATGAGATGGGTCCCTGCCCCCCGGCCAGGCAGGCAGGAATGCACCCGGAGGCTCCAGCCTCCACACCAGCTGGGACAGAGGCCGCCCGGCAGAGCGGCGCCCGGCCCGGCCTGCAGGCAGCAGCCGCCAAAGAGATGGTCATTCACCATCCGTGCCCGGTGCTGGGGTCCGGAGTGGCTCCCCGCCACCTCTGAGGAGTTTGGGGGAAATTTTCCATCCGGGGAGCTACCAGCTGACTCTCTCTCAGTGTCTCCCCCTCCCCCTCCACCCGCCCCTACCCCTCCACCCCCACCGATTCCCAGCTGCCCTGCCCTTCAGCCGCGCGCCAGAACGAGCGGAGGTGTATTTTTGGAAGCGGGTCCCTGGGGAGAGTCTGAGAGCCTGGATAAGCGGGGACAGGCCTGGAAAACGGGCAGGTGGCCCTCGGGGTGCAGGCTAGGCATTGTTGTGGGAAATGTGGAGAGGAGAGATGTGAGAGGTGAGAAGAGCTCACGTGTTTCCACCCCCGCCTGGAGAGGAGGGCCAGTGGGGGTCAGAGTGAGCCCCCAGGCTCGGGGCCAGCTCTTTGGTTTCAGCGTTCAGTGGCTCGGAGCACTTGGGTGTGGCCTCTTTGAACCTGGGTCCCCTCATCTGTAAGACAGAGGTCGCCCTACACCCCCACCCCCATGCCGCTAGGGCCTTGCTGGGCTTGAGGCGGCCAGAGAGCACAGAGCAGTTAGCCACGGGCCTGGCCCGTGCCCGCCATGGCGCCGCGGGGAGGCCTGGCGCTGAGGGTGGCGGAGTTGCCTGTGGTCCCGCCCCGAGCTCCCCTGAAGTGAGGGGCTGGGTGCCAACCCTTCCAGCTTCATCCCAGGGCCGGTGGCTCGGAGCCCCCGTGGACCAGACAGGAGAGCGGTGTCCCCCCAGCTGGGCAGGCATCCCCTGTCCGCCTGCAGGAGGCGTTCCAGGTGGTTAGCTGGTGTTGACGGTACTTTCGCGGCTCCTGAAGAGAATGGAGGGGAACCCACACACCTGGAGACAGACAGCAGCCGTCACCAGTCTCGGGGGCGGTCCTGTGGGCTCCATGATTCGATGATTCCAATCGCATCAGGAATGTGGAGCGGAGGGCTGTGCGTGCATGCGTGTGTGCACACCGATGCGTACATTATTTTGAGCGTTTTCTCCAGGATTCCGGCTGCCGTTAGGAAGCAAAGGGCCAGCCAGCATCCTTCCCGAGGGCAGATCCTGGCCAGTCACGGGGTGTTTCCCACCTGGTGGAGGTTAGAGAGAGAGGTGAAGGCCCAGGTGTACCTTCTCCCCTCCTGGGGCCCGGGTGCCCACTCTGATACCAGTATACAGGGCGGGTGTTCCCAGCACTGAAGGGCCCGGGTGACACACACACACACACACACACCCTGACCCCCTGCTGCCCACTCAGGCCCCCTTTCTGCAGGACAGGGAGCCCAGAGGGAGCAGGTCGGGGACTCGGAGCCAGATCAGGTGACATGGGGGGTTTGGGGCAGGGGTGAGGCCTAAGCAACGTAGGTTTTAATCAACGTGGTTTACACTGGCTGAGGCTGAACGGCGAGGAGACAGCTCAGGGCTGACGGCAGTGATGCCGGGACCGCGTGGGGGTGACGGGCCTCCTGGGAGCTGTGGAATGGGAAGAGACAAGCAAATTCTGGGTAATCACAGAGCTGCCAAAGGGACTTATGGACAGACACATGTGGTGTTTGGAACAGTGGGGTCCAGCCCTACCCGGTTTGGCTCAGTGGATAGAGCATCGACCTGCAAACTCAAGGGTCCTGGGTTCAATTCCGCTCAAGGGTATGTGCCTTTGTTTCGGACACATCCCCAATGGGAGGTGTGCAGGAGGCAGCTGATTGATGTTTCTAACTCGCTCTTCCTCTCCCTTCCTCTCTGTAAAATATCAATAAAATTTATTGAGAGACATGCCGAAACCGGTTTGGCTCAATGGATAGAGCGTTGGCCTGCGGACTGAAAGGTCCCGGGTTCGATTCCGGTCAAGGGCATGTACCTTGGTTGCGGGCACATCCCCAGTAGGAGGTGTACAAGAGGCAGCTGGTCCATGATTCTCTCTCACTGATGTTTCTAACTCTCTATCCCTCTCTCTTCCTCTCTGTAAAAAAATCAATAAAATATATATTTTTAATTTATTGAGAGACAGGACCTCGGCCGCCCCCTCTGCCTCCTGAGCGCCTTCTGCAGGGAGGCTGCCCACAGAGCACCGCCGCCCGCAGGCCGGGCCTCCCCTCAGGGCGCTCCTTCTCACGCCGGGGAGCGGCACAGCCAGAAGGCACCGTGGCTACCCGGCCCGCCGCCGCCGTCTTCTCGGTGGGTCCCCCGCCCCAGGGCTCTGCGCCTCTCAGCCCTGAGCCTGCTGGCCGTGCTGCAGAGGGTCCAGCTCTCCTGGTACCTAACCAGACCCCTCTGCTTCCATCCGCCTCCTCCCGCCCTCCCTCCCCTGCTCAGCATATGGCTCCCGCTCTTCATAATTCATCAGAAAGGCCACACCTAATGAGCTCGGCTCTGCTCTGCAGCCGGCTGTCAGCTCCCTTAGGAGCCCACCCTGAACAAGCCCTTAGATCTCGGAGCCACGGTGGGAGGGGGGGTGGATCACGTGCGAGTCAGGCGTCCCACTGAGCCCGTGCGGCCTGCTCTTCCTGAGGACCAGCTGTGCGCACAGACGCCATCTCCCACAATCCTCCTGGCCACGCGGGAAGGACGGCGCGCGCCCACCTACCCATTTTGCAGGTGTGAACACTGAGGTCCCAAGAGGTTGAGTGTCTTGTCCAAGGTCCGTTTATGGGTGTCTACTAAAGAATCAGCCGGCCCCTGGGAGGCACCCTCTAAGCTAGGGGTGTCGAACTCAATCAGAGAAGGGGCCAAAATCTAAAATCCAGCCTAAATCGCGGGCCGAATGGTTTACTGAACAGTCATAAACTGTCATTGTGATGGAAACGCAGCGGAGTGCAGTGATGACAGCGCGGTGCGGGCCACATTGCAAGGCCTGGCGGGACGGATTTGGCCCGCGGGCCTTGTGTTTGACACATGTGCAGCCCTCAGGATGTCCCGTCCAATAACGGTGACTTTGTTTACCTGGGGCCCCGGGGCCTGCCAGGAAGTCTAACCATGTGAATAGGGGGGGACTTTGTGTCAGGTCCTATCAGCCTGACCTCCGGAGGGGCTGGGGTCAGCCATGTGGACAATGGACCCTGTCTGTGATGGAGCTCCGATGAAGACTCAGGGGACCTTCCGGAGGAGCAGACCCTGTGTCACTGCCAGGAGAGGTGAGTGCTGCCCAAGGAGAGGCTCCCTGGAGGGGCAGCTGGGAGCTGGGCACAGGGAGCCTCCTGGACTCTGGCCCCCGCGTCTCTGCCCACCCCCCTAGGAGTCTGACCCGCTCAGTGAGTCTATGCCGTGGTTTCCGTGGCTCACAGCCGCATCACTCCAGTCTCTCCTCCGTCGTCACACGGCCCTTCCCCCTGTGTCTCCGTGTCCTCTCCTCCCCTGACGGGACAGCTCAGGGTCCTCCGTCGCCAGGAGAGTCCTCTGGAGTCCTTAAGTGAGCCTGTCTGCGCAGACCCTCCTCCCAAAGTCACACTGTGAGGCCGGAGACGGCGTGAATTTGGGGGGAGGGGACGCCCAGCCCTCCGCCCAGCACCCCCCTCATAGAATCCTGTCCTGACACCTGCTTGTGGGCAGACTGCACTCCTGCCCTCTGGCCCGGCGTGGTGCTGGGTGCTGGGCCACAGGGCAGACCACCCTCCCCTGCTGCCAGGGCGGGCTCCGGCCGCCACCCCGGAGGGAGCCAGGCCCTGGCTTCCCGGGCTCGGCTCGGAGGCTCCAGTGGCTGCAGCATCCAGACATCTGCGGCTCCTCCCCTCGCTGCCTCTCCGCTCCCGAAATAAACCCACAGCGGCACTCCTGGCAGGTCTGCGGAGAGCTCCGTGGCAGGGATGCCAACTGGCTGCACACCCAGGAGTCCGTGAATGGAAGGGATTTCTAGGGCATCGCACCTCTAGGAACAGGAGGCGTGGGTGTACGCCTGGGGGCAGGGGAGGGGGGAAGCCTGTCGCTGTGTGTGTCAGTGTGTCTGTGGCCAGCTGGCTGGATGTGGTGCCTGTCCGGTGTGGTGCCCGCCCGGTGTGGTGCCCGCCCGGTGTGGTGCCCGCCCGGTGTGGTGCCCGCCCGGTGTGGTGCCTGACTGGTGTGTTGCCTATCCGGTGTGGTGCCCGCCCGGTGTGGTGCCCATCCGGTGTGGTGCCCGTCCGGTGTGGTGCCCGCCCGGTGTGGTGCCTGTCCGGTGTGGTCCCCGCCCGGTGTGGTCCCCGCCCGGTGTGGTGCCTGTCCGGTGTGGTGCCCGCCCGGTGTGGTGCCCGCCCGGTGTGGTGCCCATCCGGTGTGGTGCCCGTCCGGTGTGGTGCCCGCCCGGTGTGGTGCCCGTCCGGTGTGGTGCCTGCCCGGTGTGGTGCCCGCCCGGTGTGGTGCCCGTCCGGTGTGGTGCCCGTCCGGTGTGGTGCCCGCCCGGTGTGGTGCCTGTCCGGTGTGGTGCCTGTCCGGTGTGGTGCCTGTCCGGTGTGGTGCCCGTCCGGTGTGGTGCCCGCCCGGTGTGGTGCCCGCCCGGTGTGGTGCCCGCCCGGTGTGGTGCCTGTCCGGTGTGGTGCCCGCCCGGTGTGGTGCCCGCCCGGTGTGGTCCCCGCCCGGTGTGGTGCCCGCCCGGTGTGGTGCCCGCCCGGTGTGGTGCCTGTCCGGTGTGGTCCCCGCCCGGTGTGGTGCCCGCCCGGTGTGGTGCCCGCCCGGTGTGGTGCCTGTCCGGTGTGGTGCCCGCCCGGTGTGGTCCCCGCCCGGTGTGGTGCCCGCCCGGTGTGGTGCCCGCCCGGTGTGGTGCCTGTCCGGTGTGGTGCCCGCCCGGTGTGGTGCCCGCCCGGTGTGGTGCCCGCCCGGTGTGGTGCCCGCCCGGTGTGGTGCCCGCCCGGTGTGGTGCCTGTCCGGTGTGGTGCCTGTCCGGTGTGGTGCCCGTCCGGTGTGGTGCCCGCCCGGTGTGGTGCCTGTCCGGTGTGGTGCCTGTCCGGTGTGGTGCCCGCCCAGGTGTATGAGCAGTCGGGTGAGCGTGGGCAACGCAGCCAGAACCACAGCTCTGGCTTCTCCAGCTTCCCTATCACCCTCTGCCCACCAGCTGCCGCAGTCACCTCATCCTGTTCCATCTCCACGGCATTGGCCTTGGCCCCTGCCCAGGGCCCGGGGGGGGGGGGGACGCCAGCCTCACGCGCTCCCAGGACCCTCTGCGGCTACGGCGGCTTTGGCTGACCCTCCGTCTGCCCCGGGCCGTGTCGCCCTGGGCCCGCCGCCCTCTGCCAGGCGTCACACTCCGGCTCAGGGACTCGCCGTGCAGGCGGCTCTTTCCAGCTCCCCGGCAGCCTCCGGTGTCTTTAACTGAGACAAGGCAGCCGGCCCGAGGCCGTGACCGGGTCTGCTTCTGGCGCCGTCCTGCCCAGAGGGCCCTGCCCCTGCCCAGCCCTGCCAAGGCTTCGGCCGCCAGAGCGTCCCACCGGGCGGCGGCTGGACAGACAGCCCTCCCGCCCCGCCTGGACTCTGGGCTGCCGTGTGGGCCTGACCGTACCCTCCCAGCCCTGCCCTGGGCTCTCCTGGCCCTTCTTGGGGAAGTCCATCCCCTGGTCTTTCTAGAAGCCCAACCCCGGGCTTCGGCGGGGGGATCCAGGCGTGTGTGTGCTGGGCAGCCTGTCGGAGGCCCCCCTCGCCCTCCAAGGGGAAACAGGTCTGAGAAGAGAAAGAAGACAAAGCTGAACCACAGAGCAAATGACGATCTAATAATGGCGTTCCAGGCCCTCCGACAATTCATTCATTCTTGAGTGTTCATTCATTCATTCATTCATTCATAAGGGTTATGGAACGCTCACCATATACCAGTCCCAGGACACTGGGCATAGAGTGAAGAGCAAGATAGATATGGCGGGTGCCCACCTGGAGTGCACCCTTCCCCTGGGAAGAAAATGTCAGTATTGGGCCTGACTGGCGTGGCTCGGTGGTTGAGCGTTGACCTATGAGCCAGGAGGTCACGGTTCGATTCCCGGTCAGGGCACATGCCTGGGTTGTGGGCTCCATAGGGGGTGTGCAGGAGGTAGCCGATCAATGATTCCCTCCCCCTTCCTCTCTGAAATCAATAAAAATACATGTATTTTTAATGTCACTATCGGGATGGAGAACAGAAGAGGGTAAGGAGGACACAGAGGAGGGGCCGAGAGGCAAGGGGAAGACCAGAGGGTCAGGCAGGGCCAAGGCCAAGGCCAAAGCCGGGAGGCGAGAGGCCTGGGATGACAGCAGCTTCCCTGGAGGAATCAATCGATGAAAACGGACCAGGACCCAGGACGCAGGCGCTCAGCACTCCAAAGCCCACGGCCTCCGTGGGCGGCGTGGCCACCATTCCATCTTCTCCGGCAGCTGTCCGTCCGCTGGGCCGGACCCCAGGCTGCGCCCTCCGTGGTGGCAGCCCTCAGCCACGCGGGGTCGCCACGCAGTTGAAATACGGTCGGTGCCACCGAGGAACGGAGTCTCAGATGTACGCCCTTTCCGTTCACATCGAGAAGCCGACCTTTAATTCAGTCCTTGGAAGACTCTTGGTCGTAGCTGGAACGAGGGGGGTAACTAACGTGCGTCTGTTTTTCCAGCTGCGCATTCCATGAAATCTGAGGGAAACTACGCCCGCGACAGGAGATGCCACGCCAGATGGCGCAGGCGAAGCAGGAGAAAACGAAGGCGCCCATCCCACGGGTTACATTTCCATTGCTCGCACGTTGGACGGTGATATTTCGGTGATGCTGCTTTAAAGATATTATTAGAAGCCCTAGCTGTGAGGCTCCGTGGATAGAGCGTCAGCCTGCGGACTGAAAGGTCCCAGGTTCGATTCCTGCCGAGGGCACGTGCCTGAATTGTGGGCTCAATCTCCAGTGTGGGGCGGGCAGGAGGCAGCCAGCCAATGATTCTCTCCCATCATGGATGTTTCTATCTCTCCCTCTCCCTTCCTCTCTGAAATCAATAAGGAAGTATATTTTTAAAAAGATATCATTAGCCGAGACCGGTTTGGCTCAATGGATAGAGCGTCGGCTTGGGGACTGAAGGGTCCCGGGTTCGATTCCGGTCAAGGGCATGTACCTTGGTTGCGGGCACATCCCCAGTAGGGGGTGTGCAAGAGGCAGCTGATCGATGACTCTCTCTCATCGATGTTTCTAACTCTCTGTCTCTCTCCCTTCCTCTCTGTACAAAATCAATAAAATATATATATATAAAAAAAGATATCATTAAAATAATCTGGCCTGTTTTGTTTCTTTTTAAATGAGAACATTAGAAAAGTTTAAATGCCACGTGTGGCTGGAGTTCTTTTCTGTGGGACGGTGTGGGGCTGGGGCGTGGAGGGGGGAGGAGGGGCCGGGCGGGGAGGGAGAGGGATGCCGCGGCGAGGAGGGCTGCTGGCTCAGCACAGGGTTTGAACTCCTTCCTGGGTCCCGGGGAGCCACAGCAGGTGCTTGAGCAGGTCAGTGACAGGGCCCCGTGTCCACGCCCGGAAGGGTCCCTCAGGCAGCGCTGGGGAGAACGGGGCAGGGGGGCACCAGGCGGGAAGCCGGCGCCATCAATGCTCGTGGCTTTGATTAGGGTGGCGGCTGCAGGGATGGGGAGGAGCCTTCTGCCTCCCTCTAAGGGGACTTTGCGGGCGTTTCTTCTCATCAGCCCCCCACCCCCACCCCCACCCCCGCCCCAGCAGCGGCACAGGGCGCTGGGGAAGGCGCAGAGGAAACCGGACCACCGTCCTAATGCAACGGAAGGGACAGAGTCTGGGCAGGCAACCAGCCACGTCCACGGAGGGCGTCAGTGGAAGGTCAGGCCGAGGCCGGACACCAGGACTCAGGCCTCCTTAGCGGAGAGGGGCCTCCGGGCTGTCCCGCAGGGAGAGGGCAGCCCGTGGGGAGGGGAACTCGCCTTTGGAGGGGGGATGGGAAGGGTGGGGCTTAGGGTACTCGGCACACGCTGATGGTAGCTAATATATGGTCCATATAAGGGACATAGTCACTCAGGTACTTAGGGACAAGGGCTTAGGCCAGTGGTCGGCAAACTCATGAGTCCCCAGAGCCAACTACCAACAGGACAACGACTGAAATGTCTTCGGAGAGACAATTGTTTTAAACTTAATCTTCTTCTAACACCACTTCTTCAACATAGACTCGCCCAGGCCGTGGTATTTTGTGGAAGAGCCACACTCAAGGGGCCGAAGAGCCGCCTGTGGCTCGCGAGCCGCAGGGTGCCAACCACTGGGGTGTTTGGCAGGTGCTGGTGGGTGGTTCAATGTAGAGTCTATAGATCACATGTGTCAAACACAAGGCCCGCGGGCCAAATCCGTCCCGCCAGGCCTTGCAATGTGGCCTGCACCGCGCTGTCATCACTGCACTCCGCTGCGTTTCCATCACAATGACAGTTTATGACTGTTCAGTAAACCATTCGGCCCGCGATTTAGGCTGGATTTTAGATTTTGGCCCCTTCTCTGATTGAGTTCAACACCCCTACTATAGATGGTGCCTGGTTAGGCACTCAGGTGTGTCCAGGCCCAGGTTACGTCCTGCTCCGCCCAGCGCTGGGGGGAGGGGCTCTGTCGTGGGGAGGGGGGAGGGAGGAGGGACCCAGGCTCCGGAGAGCTGGGTCTGCAGGCCTCGCTCGCTCGCTCGGGAGGATGGGCTGTTGCCCAGGAGAAGGCTGCCGCCCAGCCCACCTGCTCCCAGGAGGTGCCTGACCACCCTGATGACCTTGGGAAGAGCAGCTGGCAGAGCGCTGAGCAGGGAGGAGGAGGGGTGTGTGAGAGGGGGCGAGGCCTGAGGGGGTCACTTCCTTCCAGAGTTGGACTGGGGGGGGGCAGAGGGGGAGGGGCTTGGTGCAGGGAGGTTGGGGTCCCTGTGTCATTATTATTATTATTATTATTATTATTATTATTATTACCCCCAACAGACAGATGAGATTGAGGCTTCCAGAGGGGGGCTGATGGCCCAGGTTTCAGAGGAGCCTGGCCCCTCCAGCCTCCACACCTCCGGGCCCCCTCCCTCTCCACCCAAGCCCCCCCCTTCCTCCCAGCACCTCATTTTTCTTTAATGAGCCGCCTCTTTTATAATCTGTCAGCCTTTTATGGACTAAACAAACCAAAGCTGCGGGGTATTTTTTTTTTTTTTTTTAACAAAAGAGCTCATTGAATAAGCAATGGGCTTTTTGCAACTATTTTTAAAGTTGGAGCTGTGGGCCTGGCTGCGAGGACAATCACAGAGCCGTCTCCTGAAGGTCACCCGGCCCCAGGGCGACACGCTGGGTGGGGGGGGGGAGCACCTCCAGGCGCCCAGCGGAGGCAGAGGTCCTGGGTGCGGCCTCCAGAACACAGCTCCGTCCTGCCCAGAGGCACCAGGAGGCACACAGGTGGCCCCCATCCTCCACAGCATCCCAGCCTGGTCCCTACAGACAAGGGCGTCTGCGACCCCTAAGCCCGGGTCCCTCATCCAGGATGACGCTGGCTGCTGCCACACTCGGAGCATCTCATTTTCAGAAAGAAGACCCACACCCTCCACTGCCCCACACCCTCCCCATCCCCCACACCCTCCACTGCCCCACACCCTCCCCATCCCCCACACCCTCCACTGCCCCACACCCTCCCCACGCCCCCCACTGCCCCACACCCTCCCCATCCCCCACACCCTCCACTGCCCCACACCCTCCCCACCTCCCCCACTGCCCCACACCCTCCCTCCTCTGACTCCCACGGATGCCATCCACCCTCACCCCCGGACCCCCATGGGCATGGCTGCCTGCATTTGGGGTGTGGTCACTGCACATCCGGGGAACAAGACCTCAGACCTGGCCCCTGCCCTCCAGGAACCCCAAGGTGGGGCCAGGGTCCCTGGGGACACACCCCCACACCTAACTCCCAGCCACTTCCAAGGCCTCATCCCGGGAAACCGAGGCTCAGAGAGGTCAGTGGCTGCACGGGGCCCAGCGGGCTCCCACCCCCGGCTCTTCTGTCTCCGTGGTTCCTCGGTCACCACCAGGGACGTGAGACTTGTCCCGGTCCCCCGGCGTGAAGGCTCTGAGCCAGCGGCCCTGCCTGACTCTCCCGGAGGGAGGGCTGTGGGGAGGACTCACAAGGGGAGGGCTTGGCTCTCCGGGGCGAGGCGGGGTCTTAGGTCTCGGCTCTTCGGAACTAGTGTGCGCCCTTTGGGTCTGGATTCGGCTCTGAATTCCTGGCTGGGCTATTCACTCGGGGCCAGGCTGCACCGGTCAGGGCTTCCTAGGTTCTCGGGGCTGGGTTCGGCTGTTCGGGTCTCAGGCAGGGAGGGAAGAGAGGGGGAGACAGGGCTAGAGCTGCTCTCAGCCCTGCTTTCAGGCCCGTCGGCTCGCCATCCTTGGGGCCTAACTGCCCCCTGGTGGTCAGAGCAGCCTCTGCAGCTCAGCTTCTGCCGGGTCAGGCCCAGGACAGGGGGCCCCTCTGAAGGCCGAGGAGCTGCAGCGGGAGCCGCAGTGCCAGGTGGGAGCCGCAGCGGGTGGTGCAATCCTGGGCGCCTCCTCCCTCCGCCCTGCGGCCTGGGGCGCGGGCAGGAGAGGCCGCTGAGCGAGGCGGCTCGCCAAGGAGCGATTCCCAGCAGACCAGGGGCTCAGGCACCCGTCCCGCCGAGGGGATGAATCTGCAAACAGCCCGGACGCCCACGGGGTCCACAGTGGAATATGAGAGCCCGTGGGCCATGCACCGACCTTTCCCCACCTGTGGGAAGGGACATGGCCTCGGAGGAGCTGGTGGGCGGCCTCATCAGGCACCTGCGGGGTACTGGCTGCTGTTTTCGGCCCCTGGAGCTCGGAATCCGAGAGCATCTCCATGGCAAGCCCGAGCCTGGGGGAGCCTCGTTTTCTGCCAGAAAAGCCACACTTGCCTCCAGAACGCTCATGGCGGGCCGGGTCCGAGCCGGGACTCCCAGCCTCTCGGCACCAGGCCGAGTTTCCGGGGCAGAGCGCGAAGGAGAGGCGCCAGAGCGGCACGGGCGGCCCCTGGCGGGTGGTGGCATGTCTGTGGCTCTTGGTTCCGTGTTGGTTGGTCGTCCACAGGGTGGGAAGCCCAAGAGGCCGGGCCTGGCTTTGTTCGTGGCTGCACCTCCCAGCACGTGGCACCGTGACGTTTGCTGAGGGAAGGAAGGAAGGAAGGAAGGAAGGAAGGAAGGAAGGAAGGAAGGAAGGAAGGAAGGAAGGAAGGGAGAAAGGAAGGAAGGAAGGAAAGGAGGGAGTGAGGGAGGAAGGAAGGAAGGAAGGGAGGGAGGGAGGGAGGGAGGGAGGAAGGAAGGAAGGAAGGAAGGAAGGAAGGAAGGAAGGAAAGGAGGGAGGGAGGGAGGGAGGGAGGGAGTTAGGAAGGAAGGAAGGAAGGAAGGAAGGAAGGAAGGAAGGAAAGGAGGGAGGGAGGGAGGGAGGAAGGAAGGAAGGAAGGAAGGGAGGGAGGGAGGGAGGGAGGAAGGAAGGAAAGGAGGGAGGGATGGAGGGAGGGAGGAAAGAAGGAAGAAAGGAAGGAAAGAAGGAAGAAAGGAAGGAAGGAAGGAAGGAAGGAAGGAAAGGAGGGAGGGAGGGAGGGAGGGAGGGAGGGAGGGAGGGAGGGAGGAAGGAAGGAAAGAAGGAAGAAAGGAAGGAAGGAGGGAAGGAAGGGAGAAAGGAAGGAAGGGAGGGAGGGAGGGAGGGAGGAAGGGTGCGCCCTGAGGGTCCGGGTCCAGGGTAAATACTATGCACAGATGGCAGGGGTGCACGTGGGGGAGCCTCGGATGCCAAAGGGAGAGTTTGGCCGAGGTGCGAAGGGTCATGCGGAGGCCCTGAGGGTGGTGAGCAGGAGAGGGAGCTGATCTGACCTCTGTTGGGGGCCAGAGGCTGCGGTTCCTGTTTGAGAGAAGATGCAGCGCCTGCCACAGCCCCATCCCGCACCAGCCGCCTCCGGGGTCAGGCTAGGAGAGGCCTGGGGCCCAGTCACATGCTCCTTGGGGACCTGGGAGTGACCCCTCAGGGTCACTGTAGTGACTGGTCAGAAACTACAGCCCAAGGGGGCGCCACTGATTCTGGAAGGAGAGGTCTGGCCTTCCAGTCTTTGCTCTGCGGCCCGTTTCCTCTCAGGAGAGTTTATGTCGCCCCCTGGTGCCCAGTCCTGGAAACACATTGGGGCGTTTAGAAGAAGAAAATGAAAAGAAAAACAAAGCCCACATTTCCGTTTGCTGACCACAGTCTCCAAAATACAGACTCGTCACATGACTCCCCATGACCGAAATGCTCCCGACATGCTTGCCATCCCTGTCCTCGCTGTCCCCCTGTAGCACCCACCTGCTACCTCTGGAAAGAGACTGCAGGAAGCATGGCCAGGCAGGGCTGCCACCTGCTGTTCACACTGGGCACTGCAGGCAGGCAGCCTGTCCGGGCTAGACCTGGGCTCCTGGATCAGATTGGGGGTAGTGGGGGCGGGGGGGAGAAGCAGCCTTAGGACCCCCAGATGTTTCCTTCCCTATGGCTGGAAGAAAGCAGGGCCCCCAGGCACCATAAGCCCCCTTCTAGCCCAACCAAGCCCTCAGAATAATGTTTTGAAAGCATGTAAAGCACATGTGTCAAACACAAGGCCCGCGGGCCAAATCCGTCCCGCCAGGCCTTGCAATGTGGCCCGCACCGCGCTGTCATCACTGCACTCCGCTGCGTTTCCATCACAATGACAGTTTATGACTGTTCAGTAAACCATTCGGCCCGCGATTTAGGCTGGATTTTAGATTTTGGCCCCTTCTCTGATTGAGTTCGACACCCCTGTGTAATGTAAAGTAATAGGATTACAAAGTAAACCAATTTTACTGAAATATGGATATGAAAGCAGCGGCTATAAGGTCTCTGCTTAGAGAAATGAGGCCCTCCGCAGGAAAACAGCAGCTGAGGACACCATCCGCCCAGGTGCTCCTGTGAGGCCCCCGGCAATGAGGCTGCGACACACAAGTGTGTGTGTGCCTTCTCCCAACGGCCTCGTGTGGCAACTGCTACCACCGCCGCCCATCTTTGCCTGTATTCACGGCGAAAGGAAATGCATGATGCTATTAGAGGCTTGTAACAGTCAAGATGTGATTTCTCCCATGGACGTTCGCGAATGCTCTCCATGGACCCCTTGGGTGTGGGGCACCCCAGGTTAAGAGCCGATGGCGGCCCAGCCCCTGCCTGGCGGCCCCAGCTCCTCCCCAGCTCTCTGGCCAAGCAAGTCCCGGCCCTGATTGGCCTCTCCAGCCCTGGCACCCCCTCCACACTCCAGCTGCCTCCCCCACCCCTTCCGACACCCTCTTTCTCAGGACAGAACACGGCGTCCCCCTCAGAAACCAGCCCCGTGGCTTCTGCTCTGAGGATGGACAGGCAGCAGAGCTGATTTCGCAAATGCCGCCATGCTTGGGGCAGTGCCAAGTCCTCCAGGCCGGGAAGGACACTCCCCTCCCTCTCCCCCCCCCTCACACACACACACACACACACACACACACACAATGGTCCCTCTCTCCAGGGTGCAGGAGAGAAGATCCAAACCAGGGCTTCCTTCGGGACAATCTGGGGAGACACGGGGTCCTTTCCTTAGAACGTGCCCTTTCTTCTCTTGAGTTCTAGACATTGAGGGGACATGAGTTTCTCTTGGGGGGGGGTGGCTTTTCCACCCTCCTTTTCTTGGTGATATTTCACCAGCACCTACTTTGTGCCAGGCATGGTTCTAGGTCTGTGGTCGGCAAACTGCAGCCCTCGAGCCTTTGGCCCCTTGAGTGTGGCTCTTCCACAAAATACCACGGCCTGGGCGAGCCTATGTTAGAAGAAGATTAAGTTTAAAAAATGTGGCTCTCCAAAGAAATGTCCATCGTTGTCCTGTTGATAGTTGGCCCTGTGGACAGATAGGTTTGCCGACCGCTGTTCTAGGTGCTGAAACTAGGACTAGTGAGGGCAGTAGGCAAAGGCCTTTGCTCTTGGAGTTTTTCTTTTACAGGAGGAGACAGATGAGATAAGTAAGTTAGTAAAAGTAATAGGATGTTAGAAGGTGACCCGCGCTTTTAAGGGCGGGGGTTGTAAGATATCGGAGGCAGGAGGGCTGGGTCAGCCTCGCCGAGGCGGGGGCACGGGAACAGAAGTGAAGAAGGTGCCGAAACCCATTTGGCTCAGTGGATAGAGCATCTGCCTGCGGACTAAAAGGTCCCGGGTTCGATTCCAGTCAAGGGCAGGTACCTTGGTTGCGGGCATATCCCCAGTAAGGGGTGTGCAAGAGGCAGCTGATCAATGATTCCCTCTCATTGATGTTTCTAGCTTTCTATCCCTCTCTCTTCCTCTCTGTTAAAATTCAATAAATATATATTTTTTTAAAAAGTGAAGAAGGTGAGGGAGACGCCTGTAGGGAAGAGCATCTGGCACGGGAATCGCCAGAGCTCAGCCTGGGGAAGCCAGAGTCACAGGGATGCGCTGGAAGGGGGTGGGGGAGGTGTGTGTGTTAAGGTCATCAAGGTCAAAGGCTCAGCTGCACACTGGTCACCAGAGGGCGCCTTGACAGCCCTCCTCCTTGGAGAGACCCTCATCAGACCATCGTCAGGATGCGGCCCGAGCAGCAGTTTGAGTATCACTGACCCGGTCCTGAGGCCCCAGACAGCAGCTCCATCCAGACCACGTCACCAGAGAACACGCCAGGACAGCCTGCCTGGGCCAAGAACCACTCAGACGCCGCGCGTGGAAAAGAAAGCGCCTCGGCCTCCCAGCAGGTGCGTGGTTATAGTCAGAGCACACGAGCTTTATTCAGTAACAATGGTGGTGTTTCAGAGGACCAGCTGCACGGGTGTGTTTTCTGTGCAAAGTCTGAGAGCCAACAATCACAGCCACAGAGTGCGGCCCCCACGCCCTGCCCTCCCCCCACCAGACAGGCCCACGTGGCTCCCGGCACCCCTGCACGGTGGGCTGGGGCCTCGTGCTTCTCCTCTGTACCATAACCTGCTCCCTCCCTCTTCTCTGCCTGCCCCAGCCACTGGTTCGCAGGGGAGAGGCCTGGGCTTGTGTCCAGTCCTGCCTCTTCCTTCTCAAGGCTCCTCTGGGGGCATCTGGGCGGCCACACCACCTTCCCCTCCCTCCCACGTCCACGCCCACTCCATTTCTCTTTTGCTTCAAGGCCTTCTCCTCGGTGGATGGGAACAGGGCCTCCGTGAAAGAAGGTGCTTTTATGAAGCACTTCCTTCTCACCAAGTATTAGCCCCGCCCCTTCCCAGCCCCCAGGAAGCAAGCAGGGAGCAGGAGTCCTTAGAATGGGGCCTGGTAGCTGCAGACACAGTTCACAAAGGGACGGACCAGGCCCAGGAGCTATTGGGGCCAAGTGGGGGTCAGATTTCATCTTCGTTCTAATTCAGGGTACATCCCAGCAACCGGTTGAACAATACAAAGATCGTCTGAGATATCTGTGTGGCACGTATGTGTGTGTGTGTGTGTGTGTGTGTGTGTGTGTGTGCTTGTCTCTATGCATGATCTTTTGGGATGTATCCCTAATCGTTTGTGACCTTCCTCCTAGGTCTCTGACCCAGACAGGGGTACCTGGGGGAGGAAAGCTCGAACCACACGTGGCCAGCAGACATGCCAACATGGGAGGATCGGGTAGGGTCAGCCAAGCATACCCGGAGAGAGAAGGTACCCAGTCTCTTCAAAGGTGAGGGGTGGAGAGGACTTGAGAGGTGCTTACAGCAGTGGCTGGGTTGGACAGATGGACAGATGGGTGGGGAGTGTGACTGAGGGGGCTTGTGGCAGCAGCTGGACTGTGCAGATGGACGGATGGCCAGGGCAGAGGGCTCCGCACACATGAACCCCTCCTGCTGGGTGGCAGGCACCACCTGCAGAAAGCGTGGGGTTGGCAGTTAGTTAAAGCGGAGGCTGGACGGGGAGTGCTCACACTGTGAACGTTTTGACAGACTTATTGAGGGGTGGCAGCAGCTCGTGGTTCTCTCGGGCGACCTCCAGGTACTCAGACGGGGTCTCCTGCAGGAAGGGCACGCAGCACACCGGGCAGCACTTGGCCTCAGTAAGGGGCTCCGGGTTCTTGTCAGACACGGGGGGGTCCGGGTTCTTGGGCTCCGGGTCCTTGTCAGACACGGGGGCCTCCGGGTTCTTGTCAGACATGGGGGGAAAGTCAAAGTCAGACACCTATGATGAACAAAACCCACCCACCCACCAGGAGCCTCATTAGGTGGCCTTACGAGCTCAGCTGCCTAGTGGCAGCATCTACAAAAACCTTTCTGGCACCGCCCAGCTCGCCACTGTGCCCTGGGCTTTTCTGCTTCCTGGGGTTCCCTCTTTCAGTGCCCCTCTCCCTTACTAGCCCCTGGGCACAGCTGCCAAGCAAGAGGTAAGTCAGATGGGAAGAAGCCAAATTAAGAATTTTGCCTGGTCTATGCATGTCTCTTGGGTACATCTCCCCCAGCCCCAGGGTCTTGCCCTGGATCCAGACCCTTGCAAGCCCTCTGGCCTTGCCCCCATGTCTCTCCATACAACCTCTCCATCCTCCTCCTCTCAGGACCTAGATGTCCAACCTCCCCACCCTCCTTAGCACCCACCTCCACCACGTCCTTCTGTTGACCAGTATTCTTCAGGATCATGAAGATGATAAATCCCATCATCATGGAGGTCAGTATGGCATAGAGATAAGGGAAAGCAAAGCTAGCCGGCTGGAAGACTGGGAATGAGAAAGGGTGAGGTCACAAACCCAAGTATTTGGTATTGAATGCTAACTCTCAAAAGGCCACAGAAGAGAGAATATTAACCCCACCAGAGCCTTGTTCTTGTGTATATGCATCCCAACTAGGAAACTTCAAAAGGAAAATCCAGAATTTCACAAAAACCAAGTTGCACGTGGCAACAGTATCATGACAGAGGTCACGTGCTGGGGAGATGGGGAGAAATAGGAGCTGGGGATCATGGTGGCTCATTTCGTGTGGGCGTGTTCATGTTGGGGACATGTGTGGCACTGGCAGCGTGGAAGGGACGTTGGTGACAATGGCGGTGGCAGCTAGAGAGCGGAGACGCTGGGGTGCCACGGCCGTGGTGGCATTGGTCCAAGTGGCGTGGGCCCGGCAGGAGGGGTGTTAATGGCAGTGCAGATGGGAGCAGCAGGTACAGAGCTGGGAGGTGTCGGCAGTGCATGTGGTGACGGTGCCGGCCAGCTGGGCCGGTGGTGCTGAGCTGGCTGTTGTTGCTGCTAGCGGTGGGGTCAAGGGTGGCATTGCCCCACAACGGTGGGCGGAGTGCAGAGGTCAGCAGCCAAGGCCCAGCCCTCCAAGGACTCTCCTAGGGAAGACCAGGCGCCCCCCCCGCACCCCCCTGGGACAGGCCAGAGGGAAGCACCACCTAGAATGGATGGTGCTAGAGCTGGCTGGTGGTGGTGCTGGTGCAGGTTGGTGGGGCGGGGGGGGGGGGGTGTTACGGGCAGGCGGCCAATGGTATTGGGTGATCGTTAGGTTCTCGGTGATTCTAGGGTTGGAGGGGTTGGCTGTTGATGGCAGGAGCAGGAAGGAGGTGTCACTTACAGGGGGACCACACCTGGACCCTGTGGTACACATAGGTAATGCTGACAGGGTTCTGGCCCCGGATGTTGATGCAGTAGTCCCCGGGGTCCATGAGGATGACAGTCATGTTGTAGACTGTGCCGGTCACGGACTCCCTGCGACAGTCCTCCTCCATCAGCGGGAAGCACTCCAACTGGACCCTCCAGCACACGTTCAGCGGGGGGCTGCGGGGAGTGCGGGCCGCGGCTCAGAGAAGGCTGGGCGAGGAGTGTGTGGGCACAGACCACGCCCAGGAAGGCCAGGCGGCCACGAATGCCATGTCCTTTCCAGACAGGACCCCTTCCGGACTGGGGACCCCGAGGGATGCCAGGCCGCGAGGAGGCAAACAGCCCGCCCGCCCGGGCCGCTGGGGGAGGCCGAGGGAATGCCCAGTGAGGCGTGTGGTGTGCTGGGAGAGCCTCCCGGAGGAGGTGGCCTCTGAGGAGGATCCGGAAGGGGAGGTCGGCTTGTGGTGGGTTGAGATTGGGCTCCGAGCGGGGAGGCGCAGGTCTAAGGAACGCCTGGGGAGGAGTCCCATCTCGCACAATCCCAGGCTCCCGTAACGCACACATTTGAGAACCAGACTGCCAAGGCCCTGGCTTTCCAGCCCATTCTCCAGGTGCTTGCCCTGCCCCGCAGCCTCCTGAGGCCTCAGCAGCCACCCCCATTGTGTGTCCTCCTCCGCCACTCCGCTCATCCTCCCTCCAGCCTGTCCCATGGGGGCGGGAACTGGTCTTCCCCTTGGAGGGCTGAGCCCAGGCTGCTGCCCTCCGGCAGCTCTGCCCACCCCGCTGGGGCAAGCACTCCCGGCCTCTCCCTGTCTTGTCGCTCACTACACTCAGCCGAATGCCCTCTTGCCAAGAGCTGAGCCCCGTCCTCCCCAGGACGGCTCGCTTCCGGGGGCTGGAAAGCGGGCCCGAGACACATACAGAGGGCCTTTCGTGAAGGGGACCCTCGCTCATCGGCCTTTGCCCTGATGCCCACCCTGCAGACAGCCGGAAAGGCCAGTGCCCTCTCCCCTGCACCCTGAGAATGGAGCGGTGCCCACGGCTCTCCCGGGGCACAGCCAAGGGGCCGGTTAGCACCAGCCTTCCAAGAGCCCCCAGACTTGCCCCCCCTCGGGATCTGGAGCAGGCTCAGGACGTCTGTGGGGGGAGAGCGGCGGGGCCACAGGTCACAGAGTGCACTCTGGGGCTCACTCACCTCCCCATGAATTTCAAGGTCATTGTCACCTCCTGGAAGGCTTCAATTTGACTGGGCCCCACGACCTGGATGTCCCGAAGGTGTTCTGAAAGGCAGAGGGCCCGTGAGACCTGGTGCCCAAGGTCAGAGGTCTCGGGGCTCCCAGGCGCAGCTGCGTGAGCGCCCTCTTGCCAAAGCCAGGGTTTCGGTGTTTCTGCCCGGTGCCTTGTGCCGGGGGCCAGAGGCCGAGGCGGCCAAGGGGGGGAACGAGAAGCACGGAACCTGCACCCCGCCCCCCACCCTCCACCCCCACCCCCCGGGACCCACCCTGCAGCTTCATCGAGTCCGAGAAGTGCCCCGTCTTCTGCACGAGGCCCTTCCCGGCCGCCGGCGCCGCCTGCTCCCATGTGGCCACCACTTTGAGCTTCACGGTGAAGGTGCCCATGATCGAGCGTTTATAATAGACGGTGGGGTCTTCCGTCACCATCTGGGTGCTGTGAGGTGACGGGGGGGGGGGGGGGGGAGACAGGGGACAGAAGTGACTCTAAGAAGTCACGTGACAGGCCTCATCGGCAGGCCTGTCGCCTCGGCAACCGCCTTCCAAACCTCAGCGTCCCTCGCGGACAGATGTGGGCCAGGCTCGCCCAGGACATCAGCCCTCAGAGCCCACAGGCTTCCCAGGTTCATTGAAGGCTCAGGAGCCCTCCCCACCCCACCCCCCTCCTCGCCCCAGGGGATCACAGGCTCAGCACGTGGACTCGGGGCCAGGGGCTCGGGGGAACTCCAGTGGGCGAGGGGTGTCCACTGAGCACCCCCCTTTGCATGAACTCGGGGCGCCTGTGGGCTGCCTGGGCTCCCTCCCCACCTGCCCCTGCAGCCTGGCTTGCTTGCGGAGGAGGAGGAGGGGGAAAGGAGGCCGGCACAGGCCCCTCCGAAGCCACATGGAGAGAAACCCTGCCGACCTTGGCCTTCCTCACAGGGCTGTTCGGGGCACCAGTGACCCCCTCTACGAGGTCCCCGGAGACTCCCCACAGGTCCCCACGCACCCCAAAGCTTGCCACCGAGCAGGGCTCAAGGGAAGAGTGCGATGCAAGAGAGCGAGTGGGTGGAGGCGGGACGGGACAGGCCCCCTGCGGGGACCGCGGGCCAGCGGGGGGCCAGGGCCGGGGCGCCCAGGGGACACGGACATACCGGTCTCCGAAGTCCCAGTTGTAGAGAAAGGAGGCGTTCCGGAAGAAGTCGCTCGGGTCATGGAGGAGGAAGGATGCTTTAAAGACCATCTTGAAGCGGTAGCTGCTGGGCCAGGGCAGGGACTCATTCTGGGCGATGACGAGTTTCCCCACGATGGACTCTGGGAGAGAGGGCCACCGAGGGAGGGTGGGTCCATGGAGGGGTCGGGAGGATGGAGCCAGGAGTGACCCCAGGGGCCGCTAGGCAGAGCGGCCACCCCCTCCCAACACACACACACACACACCTGACCTTCCGGCTGTCAGAGCTGGGGTGCGAGAGGGGACCTGCCGGTCACTGCGCACAAAGGCGCACGTCCCCCCAGTCATGGCGCCCGCTGTGTGGACAGCGTGGAGACCCACAGCCAGGGGGACGGGCAGAGCATCCGCCCACACCCCTTTCTACAGGGCCCTGGCCTTTCTGGCACAAAAGATGCCCAGAATGAGAAGGAAGTGGCTTCTGGGAAGTTCTTCACAGTATCAGATGGGCCTTAAAGAATGAAACCGGTTTGGCTCCGTGGATAGAGTGTCGGTCTGCGGACTGAAAGGTCCCAGGTTCGATTCCGATCAAGGGCATGTACTTTGGTTGCAGGCACATCTCCAGTAGGGAGTGTGCAGGAGGTAGCTGATTGATGTTTCTAGCTCTCTATCCCTCTCTCTTCCTCTCTGTAAAAAAATCAATATTTTTTTTTTAAAGAAAAAAAGAATGAGCCGTTCTACGGAGCACCTCACCATGGTCTGGGGGACCTCTGTGCTGTGTCCTCTAAAAACAATGGAAGAGCTGATTTTTTTTTTTTTCCTCCAGCATAAAGCCAAAGAGTAAGGTGAGCTCAATGGTGCTCATTTGGAAAATGCTGAAAAGGAGAATGAAAATTCTTATCACTCACACACATTTTGAGTGCGCAAGTGTATATCTATATTAAACACAGCAGATCAAACTGGTTATAAAATTTTGTTTTGCTTTTTTAAAAACATATTTCTATTGATTTCAGGAGGAGAGGAGAGGGACAGAGGGATAGAAATATCAGTGATGAGAAAGAATCATTGATCAGCTGCCTCCTGCACTCCCCCTACTGGGGATCGAACCCACAACCCCAGCATGTGCCCTGACCAAAAACTGAACCATGACCTCCTGGTTCAGAGATCGATGTTCAACCCTTGAGCCACACCAGTTGTTTTGCTCTTTAAAATTTTACAAGGCCCTTGATGGTTTGGCTCAGTGGATAGAGTGTCGGCCTGGGGACTGAGGGGTCCCAGGTTTGATTCCAGTCAAAGGCACATCGGCCCCCAGTGGGGGCATGCAGGAGGCAGCCGACCCATGATTCTCTCTCATCATTGATGTCTCTCTCTCTCTCTCTCTCTCTCTCTCTCTCTCTCTCTCTCTCTCCTTCTTCTTCCTCTCTGAAATCAATAAAAATATGTTTATAAATAAATAAATAAATAAATAAATAAATAAATAAATAAAATTTTACAAGCATGAGTGTCCTCCCAGGACATTACAAACTCCAAACTCAATCAATGTAAAGGTCATTATTGTTCATTACACAAAATATGTCAGTATATTGCTCTGACTGGTTTGGCTCAGTGCATAGAGCGTCAGACTGTGGACCAAAGGGTCCCAGGTTCAATGCCGGTCAGGAGGCGGCTGATCGATGTTTCTCTCTCATCCATGTTTCTGTCTATCCCTCTCCCTTCCTCTCTGTGAAAAATCAATAAAAACATATGTTAAGAAAATATGTCAGTATACTGAACCATCCCCCTCATGGCTGAATTCTTGGCTTGTCTCTCTCTCCCATTATGAACACCACTGCCATGAACACCCCTGTGCATACAGCATCGCCCACACGGGGGCTGTTTCCTGAAGGCAGGTTATTGAAGAGATTGTGAATTCCAGGAGCAGGGCCCTTCTGGGGGAGGGAGGGCGGGGGAGGAGAGAGAATGGAAATGAGCGGGCCGGATGTAGAATAGCGTTTACATGCTGACCCGCTGCTGTCCATGGGGCTTCGTTCACTCCGGCCCCAGGAGTAGCAGGCGCTCTGAGTGCCGGTTTCAGCACGGCCCTGCCAGCGGCGGGCATTACCCTCTTCTGATCCTTCGTTTCTGTTTTGTTTTTTAACATATTTTTATGGATTTCAAAGACAGAGGGAGAGAGAGAAACCTCAATGATAAGAGAGAATCATGGACTGGCTGCCTTCCACTCTGGGGATTGAGCCCAAAACCGGGGCCTGTACCCTGACTGGGATGGAACTGTGACCTCCTGGTTCACAGGTCGACACGCAACCCCGGAGCCATGAGGGCCGGGCGGGGCCTTTGTGAACTGGCCGCAGAGGAGTCAGGGGTCTAGTCTGCGTGTCTGTCGTTACAGCCAGGCTGGACGCCCCGCCCCGCTGCACCCGCGTCTGCAGGCAGCTGAGCCGACAGGAGGCCCCACCTGTGAAGGAGAGGACGACCAGGCTCCGCGCCACCGGCTTGCACGCGTGGCAGTCGGCGGCGGTGACCCACACGGAGACGGGGAAGTCCCCGGGCACGGAGCCCACGGCGCGGATGGAGGACCGGAAAGCCTCGTCCGTCTTCCCCGTGAGCAGCAGCGGGCTGTGCACCCAGTGGAAGCGGAAGGCGCGCGAGCCGGCGGGCAGGACCAGGCTGCCGTTGTCCTTGGCCTCCAGGCTGGCCGTGACCTTCACCTCCGCCCCCGTGGTGACGGGGCCGTCCGAGACGAGGCGCAGCTCGTACAGGCCTAGGAGCCCAGAAACACAAACTGCGTTTGGGGAAGCAAGCGGGGGAGGAGGGGACGTGGCAGGAACAGCACGGCCACCCTCTGGGCTGGCTTCTGTTACTCTACTTGACCGGGGGAGAAACTGAGGCCCAGGCAGCTCACCTGACTCGCCCGAGAGTCCTACGGCTAGTTCATTGTCAAGCTGGGACTCAAACCGGGGCCTGGCGGACTCCAAATCACATGCTCTTCCCAGTGTCCCAGACTTACCTTCCAGAGCGTGTGCATGGCACGGGCCTGGCCCGCCTGGCCTTGCATCTCAGCCATGAGAGGGGACTGCCGGCCGCCGGAGGAGGAACCCTGGCAGCCGCTGCTGAGGAGTGCCCACCGCTGCCCGCTCTCTTGGGCTGGTGCACGGCAAACAGAATGCCCCCCCCCCATGTCCCCGAGAGGGGTTTCCAGATGCTGTGGCAGAAGCTGCCCCCAGAAGGTAAGGGACGTGTTTTCCATGGAGGGACCCTGAGCACCCTGGGATCACCCCACTCCCTGTGGTCAGGGAGCAGAACCGGCTGAGATCTCTCCCTCCCGCTGGCTGGCCTGCGCAGACAAGGGGTGCTCGGGTAAGAGACCATCCCCTCCTTCACCCTCTGGCTCCTGCCCACCCCCAGGCAAGGAGCATGGGGGGGAGCAGGGCTGGCGGGCGGCAGGGACGTGGGGCTGGCTGCCTGTGAATGGCCATCCAGCATCTGCAGGGACAGCGTGCGTCACTGCGTATGTCAGCACCCAGACGCAGATCCGTTGCCAGGGCAATGGAATCGGGAGGGCGGGCTCAGCTGGGAGGAGGGACGGGAGGGAGGGGCTGTGCCTACAGCAGACATTGTGGCGGACCCTGGAACCGCTCCTGGGAGACCCCTACCTGTGCAGACACAAATGCCTCCAAGGGCACTTTTTCTTACGCATTTTGTTGCTGCTGTTAACCCTCACCAGAGAACATTTTTCTTTTCTTTTCTTTTCCTTTCCTTTCCTTTTCTTTTCTTTTCTTTCTTTTTTTTTTTTTTTTAGAGAGAGAGTGTGGAAGAGAAGGGGAGAGTCAGAGAGAGAGAAACACCCTGTGAGAGACACACATCTATGGGTTGCCTCCTGCACACACTCACGCCCTGGCCAGCGCCAGGGATGGAATCTGCCATGGAGATACGTCCTTGACCCTTCAGTCTGAGGCCCGACATGGAGCATTTCTTAAAGCAGGTGTTTCACGGCTCCCGTGATGCCGTCCCTCTGCCTGAGGGCTCTGGGAAGGCTCCAGGACACCCAGGCGGGAAGGAACCACGAAGGCTTGCCTGGAGGAACCAAGCTCAGGTCCTGGTACCCCACCCATCGAATTCTATCTTTGCCAGTTTGAGAGCCCCAGGGAGAGCCCTGAAGGCTTGGCTTAGCGGGCACCAGAGGGTCCTGAGAGACCCAGAGCTGGCAGGGCCACGGGAGAAGGCCACGCAGTAACTGCCACAAAGCAACACCCACCCACCAGCAAGCCCTAGGAGCATACACCTTTCTCTGGCAAAAGTGTGTGGAGCCCTGAACATTCTAGAATATGGCTACATCAGCCTTTCGCAGTGCACTCTGGGCACCTGTGACGCCTGGGTAACTCTTTGACGGTCCAGGGCACAGACTTCTGACTCCTCCCCTGGTGCAGGAACCCCAGGCCGGTGGACCGGCATCCGAGCCTCTATGTGTCCCCGCGGGTTTCCCCCACCCCATTCCAGCTGTTTGGACCATATGTGGGTGCAGTAGGCCAGTCTGGGAACCACACAGGACTTGCAAATAATTCCCCCCCCCCTTTTTTTTTGTCATTTAGGCCACATTGATCTGACAGGTAAACCCGTGGACAGGAGGACATTGCTTTCTGCACCTCCAGGGGGGGCAGGTGATCCTGGCCACGTACAGAATTCTCTTATTCCATCGCTGAGGTCCAAGTTCTGGTTTTACCTGTGGCTTGTGTTGCACGGAATTGCCTTCCTCTCTCTCCCATTCTTTAAAATTGTGTGTGTGTGTGGGGGGGGGGGTGTGTGAATGAAATTGTTAGGTAATATTTAACATCCCCTCCCATAACCGTCCAAATCCCAACTGTTCCCCCGCAGCTCTCCAGCCTGGACAATCCTTTTTTTCTGCAAAAATGAATACGAAAATGTGGTGCAGACTTTCCAGAAAGGGGGGCGGGAGGTGAGGGGGTGGCGGGGGCCAGGGGAGGGGGGAAGGGAGGGGAGTAGATGGTAGGGGAGGGACCAGGGGCATGGGGTGGGCCCTGCGGAACGTACCCGGGGTCCATTTTGGAAATATTTGGAAATATAGAGAGGAAGGGGGAGGCTGGGCTTTGAAATCGCATCCCTCCCCGCAATCCAACACAGATAGGGCGCAGGGCTCTCCGGATGAGGAGACGTTTTACAGCAGAGACTGCTGCTCCGCGGGCAGCCTGGCTGGTCCCCCGGGGGCTGTAACGTGATGGCTGACCCCGCACATACCAGCCCCCCTTCCCGCACCGCCCCCACCCCCATCGGCTGCCAGGTCCCCAGCATCGGGTGGGATTCGCGGTTACCGTGCACCGTTCTGAGGGCAGCACAGGGCCCAGATGCGTGACAGCAAAAAGCGGGGGGCGAGGGGGTCCCCTCCAGTGGGGAGACGTCTTTGGGGAGGGGGAGAGGAGAGGGTTTCCGGCACCCAGCCGGTGGGGTCCCTCCGCAGCACGGGCGTGGGGGGTGCGGCAGCCCAGGCTCCCGCACGGCCCCGGGCGCGGGGCTCGGGGAGCCGGTGGCGGCCCCGGGCGCCTTACCTGCGGCCACCGCCGCGGGGGCCAGGTGCAGGGCGCAGGCGATCCAGAGGACGCGGCTGGCGCGCAGCCGGAGGGCCGGGGCCATGGCGGCTCCGGGAGCGGCAGGAGCTGGAGAGGACGCGGCTGGACTCCGCGCCGGCGGCCTCTCCGCGGGGCGCGGGGCGCGGGGAGGTGCGGGAGGTGCGGGCGCGTCCTCGCCGGGGACCCAGAGCCGCTGCGCGCCGCCGCCGCCGCCGCCGGCCACACCGACCCCCGCGCACGTCAGCGGCTCAGGGCCCCCTCCCGCGCCCCCCTCCCCTCCCGCTCCCTCGGCTCCCCGCGATCTCCCTCCGCTCCGCAGCCCGCGCCCCCTCCCCTCCCGGCTGCGCCTGCGGCTCTGACTCAGCGCCGAGACGCGCGCACCGCGGCCGAGCCGGAGCGGCCCCGTGGTCCCCGGAGCCTTCTCCGCCGGTGACGCACACGCTAACAGGTGCGGCTCTTCATTCGAGAAAGGTGGAGAGCCCACCGTGTGCCAGGCGCTGGGCAACGGGCCTGGAGCACCCCCCCAGAGAGGGGGCTTGCGCACAGGGTCCCTGCCCAGGGAATGACGTCGATCCTCAGTTTACCCTCTGCGCCTGCCTGCAATGGTGCTTGTGCGCAAACCTGGGCCCGGTGACGTCGCTGTCACGGAGGGCCTTGCAGGAATCAGACAGCGGTGAGGAAGAGAGACCAGACTGCCCCTTGGCATTCCTGAGCCTAAGCAGGCGCTCCACCTGCCATAACCATGCAGAGCGTGTCTTTCCTCCTAGACTCAGAGGGTGGCCAGGCCGCGCTGGCCTTAAAGACTGGACACCAGCAGGGTCCAGCTCCCCTTTACTCTGTACCTGGGCAAGGGATGGGGCCCAGAGGGAGGGGGTCATACGAGGTCAAGCACCGCCTGCCAGGAGGGAGGAGCCAGCTTTGTGGCACCGAGGAAAGAACGGTGCAGACTGGAGAATTAGCTGCAAAGGTGCTAGTGGGCGCTGCGCAGGTTCCAAGGATGCCTCGGGAGTCACGTGGCCAGGAGACGCGGTGTCCCAGGCAACAGCGCGAAGAGAAAACTGGACCTTAAGCCCCGCCTCCTGGTCATGAAAGGGGCGGGGGGAGGAATTTGCTGAGCATTGTACGCAGGCGCAATTTCTCGTTGCATTCTGGGAGTTGTAGTAAGAGCGCCGTACTGCTCCGGGAAGGACTACATTTCCCAGAAACCCTGCGCGCAGACTCCGGAAGGAGCCCCCGCACCGCTGCACGAGGTTCTGGGAGCGAGAGGCGCCGAGTCTGAACCGCCTGAGCGGTGGTCGGCGCGATGCCCAAGGCCAAGGGGAAGACCCGGAGGCAGAAGTTCGGTTACAGTGTTAACCGGAAGCGTTTGAACCGGACCGCTCGGCGGAAGGCCGCCCCGCGGATCGAGTGGTGAGGGGCCGGGGGTTCGGGAGGCCGCGGGCCCGGCGGGCGCGGCCGGCGCGGTGACAGTTTCACGCTCTCCCTCTCTCCCCGCAGCTCCCACATCCGACATGCCTGGGACCACGCCAAGTCCGTGCGGCAGAACCTGGCCGAGATGGGGCTGGCTATGGACCCCAACAAGGCGGTGCCCCTGCGCAAGAGAAAGGTACTGCCCGGCGCCCCGCCGCAGCGAGCCGGGTTCCGAACGCCCGCCCGGCGCCTCCCCCGCGTCCTTCCCGGTTTGCCACCCCCGCAGCCGACTCGGCCGCCTTCCCCGATGGCCGAGGCTCCTTTCCCTGCCTCTCCCTCCCTCCCCAGCTCCCCAGCACACACCGGGCCTGGGTTGGAGCTTCGCCACTTACTGTTTATCTTCTGAAATTAACTTGTGTCCTTTGGCATCTCCATAGTATGCTCCAGAATTTATCTTTTTCTGCCCCTACTTTCCTTACAACCTCCCCCGAGACATCCAAAACTATCCTTGGTCTGAGGCATCTCCTAGGACCCATTTCTTCCAAGTAAGGATTTTCTGGGCCAGCCCTTTAAAAAAATAGCACTCCCCCCCAACCCCCACTCACTAACGTCTGCCCTGCTTTAATTTATAGCACTTGGTGGAGTATTATATATTTATCTCTTTCCCCTAACAAAATGCAATAAGTAGTTAACCTAGTAAGTGGGTTTACTGATTGAATTGGTCCCGACGCCTTTGGCAGGTTTCTTTGTACCCCTTCATGCCAGAGGAAACTGGTGCTGAAGCCAAGCACGGTCGGTGGCTCCTCGCCAGAGAGATCTGACATCTCCGTCACTGTGACATTCCACTGGACCGTCATCCCACAAAGCGAGGCAGACAGGGTCCCTGTGCCCATTTCACAGGCGCAGAAAGATGAATTGCTTGCTTGGGTCTCGGGAGGATCATGAAACCTCCAGGGCATTGGTTCTCGTTTTCGTCTATTCCTGCCTAACCTTGTGCAGCGGTTCTTACGGGCCATGCCGTGGCATTGGGGTGGGCAGGAGCCTCTGGAAGTTTCTCTCATCCAGGATCCTTCCTTCATCTACTGGTCTCCCTGGCTCTGTTCTCTGCAGGTCAAGGCCATGGAGGTGGACGTAGGCGAGAGACGTCAGGAGCTCATCCGGAAGCCCTATGTGCTGAGCGGTGGGTGCTGGCCTCATTCCTCTGGGTTACCATCCAGCCTGGTCAGGTCTGGAGAAGGCAGGAGGAGAAAGCAGGGTCAGAGGGAAGAAGGGAGCTGGCCCAGGGCTCACACAGTTAGGGCTGTGTCTCCCGCTGGGGCGTGTGGTCTGCTGGCTAAACTCAGGTGTGTGAAGTGAGGGCGGAAATGTTCAGGGAGGATGAGCCAGGTGCCTGAGAGGTCAGAAGAGAATCCCATTAGGTCTCAGGCACATAGTGCAGCTTCTCCTGAATTTAAGGATGAACAGATTTTTAGAGATTTCACCATCTTATTTAATCTTCCCAATGACCAATCAATTTCATGTTCATAAAGGTCACAGAAACTGAATATTTAAAACACAGTAAATTCTGCAGGGAAGACAGAATCCTCTGGAATGCTCTACCCACCCTTCCTATTACTTGTCTGAGGTTTTTTTTGGGATTTTTTGTTAATCCTCACCTGAGGATATTTTTTCATTTAAGATGGGCAGGGGGAGAGGGAGAAGAGAGAGGGAAACATCAATGTGAGAGAGACATACTGACTGATTGCTTCCTGCATGCACACCGACTGGGGCCAGGAGCGAACCCGCAACCCTGAGACATGCTCTTGACCAGGAATCGAACCTTCAACCACTGAGCCACACTGGCCAGGGCTCACCTGTCTGAGGTTTTTAATAGCTTTGAATGTAGGATTTGAATGGCCAGACATTTGATACAGAATTGCTTGAGGTACTATCCAGTATATCTCACTGATTCTCGTAAGTACTGCATTGGATTGCATATGTAAAATTGTGTGATTATAGTAAAATTTTTTACTATAAGCAGTTTTAGCACTTAAATCTGGGTAAGACTTGACCACCTCATTTCAGTGAGCTATTTATATTTTCCTCCCTTTAGAGATGAGAAATAGGGAGTGTTTGCCTAGCTATGTTACAAGCAAAGCCATTATTGGCTCCACAGCTTGGCGTTTTCCTCCAGTGGACAGAGTGCCTGGGCCCAGCCTGGACCCTAGTTCTCATTTGTCGGGACCTGCTATAGCTCGTTAAGAAAAGGGGCTGTTGTGCCGCTGGCAGGGAGCCCTGGCCCACGGACCTCCACCTGTCCCAGGACCTGGCACTCAGTGAAGCTGTAAGTTTGCTGCCTGCCTTTTGCCCACCTGAGGCCCGGAGCGATGACTTGTCTTTCAGGGAGTTGCCCCTGATAAGTGATTGTGTCACAGGCAGAGCCTGGGCCCCAAGGGGCTGAAGAGGGAGGTTCCAGGCCAAATATGGGGAGGGAGGCCAAGCCCGTCATGGGGCTGGCGGAGCAGCTCTTGGGGCTTGGGATTGGGCGGAGGGGTGGCAGGGAGCAGCACCTCATTCCGTCTCCTGGCTTCTCCCCCAGACCTGGAGGCAGAAGCCAGCCTCCCGGAGAAGAAGGGAAACACGCTGTCCCGGGACCTCATAGACTACGTCCGCTACATGGTGGAGAGCCACGGGGAGGACTACAAGGTGAGCGCGCAGACTGTTTGTGATCTGTGCCTGCTTGGGGCCTTTTCCTGCGTGGAAACAGGGAAGAGACTGGCGGTGGGCCCTCCTGGCAGTGCTAATAGCTGAGGCAGCCTGGCGGGCTGGCCCACACAGGTTGGCGTGCTTGCATGGTACTTACAAAGAACTTGAACTACTTGCTGTTTTAGTTTTGGGAGGTTTTTACTACTTGCTGTTAAAAATGGAAAGATCGGTCTACACTGACCTCCCCCCCTCCCAAATGCCTCGTGGGGTCGGCTGTGGGTGGAGCATGAGCTGCTCAGCTAGCCCTGTGGCTTCTGCCTCCGTTTCCCCACGTACACCGTGGCTTTTGAGGTGAAGAAGCTGAGCCTCCGGGCCAGGAAGTGGCGGCCCCCCTCCGTGGAGCTAGGATTGAGCCTTTGCCTGTCCCTCCCTCAAGCGGCCCTTCTCCCTTCGTAGGCTATGGCCCGGGACGAGAAGAATTACTACCAAGACACCCCGAAGCAGATCCGGAATAAGATCAACGTCTATAAGCGCTTTTACCCAGCCGAGTGGGAAGCCTTCGTTCATTCTTTGCCGAAGAATGCCATGGAGGTGGAGTGACTGGTTTGTGCCTGCCCCAGGCTGGCGCCTCCTCCTGGACCCGAGAAGCTGGAACTGGGGCCTAAGGCAAGGAGGGGTGTGTGGCTAGAGACCGGCCAAACCCTGTTCTCGGGGCCAGGCCTGCCTGGTGTGGGCGGCATGAGGGGGTGACCGCTCCATAGTGGGGTCCCAGTCAGGTATGGGTGGGCACTGGCGTTTTGTCCGTCTGCGGGCCGTGAATAACAGGAAAATTCCTGTTCCTGTGGCTTCTACAAGCACCTAAATGTCTCTTCTTGCTGCTCATTTTTACGTAGATTATCTCACATGAAACCATGAGGTGTGTGGTTTTATCTTCATCTTACATGTAAGGAAGCGGGCTTGATGGGCATCAGGGGTGGGGGATTGAAGGCGTCTTCCCAACGGCTCGGCCTGGGCTTCCGCTTGCTCCTCCCCCTTGGCTCTGAGGCGGCGCCCTGACCCCCTTCAGGCCACAGACCCAGCAGTGACTGGCCACGGGCACAGCACTAGGCCTTTGGAGCTGGTCTATGGCAGAGCTCCAGGGCCTTCGTTATTGGACCTCATAACTAGTCCTTCACAGCATCCCAAACTCAGGCCGAGACTAGCCTGGCCCCTGACTTTGTTTCTTTACCAGTTAAGTGCCAATTTTAGGCGGCCTCCCCTACTACTATCCCCTGCCCCCGGGCTGTGGGAATATCCTCCAGCCCCCATGCCTGACTTCCTGTCAGCAATCACACCAGTCAGAGCTGCCTTTTCATCTGCTTGACGCCCCCTAGACCCTTCCAGAGTGCAGGGACTTGCCTGTAAGTGCGGGGGAGCGGCCTCCTCCTGTCCTTGGGCACAGAGAGGCTCAGATATCCCTGCTCCCATTTCCACCCCCGGCTGACAGGCCAGAGCCAGGAGCGGGAGGTTCGGATACTCCCCACAAGGCAGAGACCAAGCTGGTGCTCCTCACCTCCCACCCTGTGTGCTGCAGGGCCCGGGCCTGGGACTGGACAGATGATCGCAGCAGGTGTTCTGGAACCACCCTCTGCAGCTGTCCCCGAGGAGACTAGCACCCACCAGTCAGAATCAGGACTCCAGTGAAAGCACACGTTTTTGGCATTTATTGAGTACCTCACACACCGCCAGCCCTCCACCCGCTGTCTGCCCTGGGCCTGTGGTCTGGGTGCGAGGCACAGGCAGGCAGCAAGGCCCTCTGCTTCCAGATCTTCGATGGCAAACCTCCCCTTGTCCCTTGGAGCCCCGTGCCCTGGGGGCAGATGAGGAAAAGTCAGGGTCCCTTTTCAGAGCTGCTAGAAAGGATGTGAGCAGAGAGCACGCACGAGGCAGCGCTTCCAGGTCAGGCACTGCGTGAGGACACACCACAGGCGAGCGTCAGCAGCTGGTGCGAGATGTTGGCAGTTGCTACTAAACTACATACAAACAAAGTTTCCCAAAGGCAGGTGGGAAGGTTTCGTAGAGAACCCGATGCTTCAGGCACGCAGGCCAGTTAGATGTTCACCAGAACTTCCGCAGAGGGTGGCGGAGGGGCGCAGTGAGGACTGACTCCGCCCATCAGCACGAGCTCACGCTGGGCAGCTGTGGGCACCGAGAGGTGCGAGAGGCTTCTTGGGATGGGCAGTCAGTCCAACGTGGTGGTCCCGGCAGCCTAAGAGCCCTCTTGGCCGGACTATCCACGTGCCAGCTCTGGGCCAGGTTGGCCCGGACACCTCCTACCTGTTCCCACGCGTAGACAGGCCAGGAGCTGGAGTCAGGGCAGCGGTGGGAAGTGCCGCTCAGGAGCCTCGCTGCGATGAATCTCCAGGTAACGCCTGGTTCCCCAAAGCACTTACTTGGCTCCCGAGTCAGTCACCCGGCCAGGCAGCTAGCTGCTCCTAAGAAGCCTGCTGCTCTGCTTTGCTCAGTCAGGTCCCGGCGGCACTCTGCTTCAAGCCCGGGCCAGCAGCCCCGCACTGGAGCACAGCGTCCGTCACGGGCCTGCTGAGGCTCAGCACAGGCAGACCGAGCGTCCGTGTTCCATGTGAGCATCAGGGTGGTGGCGGGCTGGCCCTCCAGCGCCCTCAGCAGTGTGACTTCTGGCAGCACTGGATCTTTCGTTCTAAGCGGTCTTTAGAAGTACCTCATGTGCATGTAGCTGAACTCTATTCGAGTTCACCTCTCCCTACTGGGACTTTAAAGATTGTACACAGGGAGGGACATACTCACAGGCCACAGGCAGAGCTCGGGGGGGAGAAAAGGGTCCCTCGCCAGCACTGGTTCCAAAGGTAACTTCCGAGCACTGGGGTCCGGGTGGGGTTTGCAGAACACAGAAGTGAGAAGTCAGAGAAGTTTCAAAGGCTACTCTGCAGTCCAAGCCGTTCCTTAATTGTTTAAAATAAAAGCAAACAAGACTTCCTAATTCGGAAAATTAACCCAAAGTGAGGTCCTCTTCGCTCTGCGCCCCCCCCCCCCCTTCTCGCGCCGGCTGAAGATTGAGCACAAAGTAAACAAATGGAAGGAAGGCACGGAACCTGTTCTCGATGGAAAAGCAAACAGAATTGATAAAAATAGCCCATTTGTGGCCACTGGTTGGTCAGTGACCCTGACAGACAGAAGGCTCCTCTGGCCTGCATGAAAGAGAAGTGTGCAGACAAAATGGTCCTGACTGGCCGGTCGCTGGAAAGAGAATCCTGGTACGAACTGGAGAGAACACCAGGAATTCTGGCCAACACTGCCCGGGCCAGGGAGGGCTGAGCGATGTGCCCCAGGCCACCCTGCTGGCTGGGCCCCACGTCCCATTTCTTTACCTGGATTTACACGATTGAAATTTCCTTTCCCAGAGTCTTCTGTTATCCGCACAGAAGGGACCTGGCATTGATGGAGGTACAGTTCATGTGGATCAGCGTCCTGGTATCATTACAGTCAAAGGGCAGGGGGAGCTACAGCTTTGGCTCCTTGACCTGCCTAGCTTATCACGCCATTAATGATTCTAGCATTTTCCTCAAAGATCCAGACTCCCATGGCAGTCGTCTGGGGTTCTGATAACAGCACCTAGAGACAGAGGCTAAATCTTTGGCCTGTTCCTTATATAAATAAATAATCACAATGCAGTTCTGCATCAAGGCCTAGCTCTGGCGGAGTCTTCAGTCTCCTCAGGAATGGCACTCCAGTCTCCCCGCTATGGAAACCTGGTGCTGGCACAGTTAACACAATAGCAGCAGCTTCTGTCTCCGGGTATGGGGGGGAAATTCAGTGTTTCTGATTAGGGTGACCACTCACTCTGCAGTCATGAGGGGGGTGGGCTAGGCCTCAGCTTGGGGAAGCGGGAAGATTGCAGACCCTTACCAGGATCTCCAGGTCTGTCCTTGCACTTTTCTCTGATGCTGGGAAATGCATTGCTCAGTTTGCAAACACACACACACACACAGAGAAATCGCCTTCCTTTTAAAATGATGGCCCCGGGGCCAGAGGGGAAGAGACTGGTCAAGGCCACAAACCAGATGGGTGGGCAGAGCGGGGGTTCACTGGGCCCTGCCTAGGTCCTGTCTGCGAGGAGGGCATGAAGTCGCCAGGACTGAACAGCCTGACTGAGCACTTTCCTCAGCCACCAGGCCCTGCAGGGAGGGGAGCACTGAGCCCACCCGCCGCCTCACCTCACTGCAGCCCCAGGGCCACCTCACCAGGAAGGCTTCTGCGTCGTTCTCGGCCCTGATGAGGGCAGGGAGGGAGGGACGTGCAGCCACCAGCTGCTGCCCCCGGCCCAGGCCGGTGATGGAGGGGCAGGAGCAGCAGAACGGGGGCTCCCAGGGGCCAGCCTAGGAGAGAAGCTCCAGGAGCAGTTTCCAGATGTGCACGGTGCCGCGGTCTTCGGATCGGGGTCCCACAGGGGCGATGCTGGTCCCCAGGAAGAAGACCTCCCGCCGGCGGTAGACGGCCTGCAGACCCAGCTCCTGCTGCAGCTCCACCAGGCTCATGGCCTCGCTCAGGTCCTGGCGAAACACCACCGAGTTTCCCGACACCCAGCCTCGTCCGGGAGCAAAGCCGAGCTACCGCAGGGAGCCTGGGGCCCACGCTCCCAGAGTGGCCCTTTGGTCCAAACCCTTCCTCTTCCCTGTCTTCCCTGTGCTGACCTCTTCATCACCAACCGCTGTAGTTAGGAGCGGCACTTCCTATGCACCAGGCACTGTGATGGGTACTGAGTTTTGTTCAATTCTCAGTTTAAACCAACTTTTGAGGACATTGGCTCAGAGGCGAAGTCATGGCCAAGGGAACAGAACGGGCAGAGCCACATTCACACTCGGGTGGGTGTGATGCCCACGCTGAGGACCCTGCAGGAATCGGCTGTGTCCTGACTCAGCAGTGGAGAGATCTTACAGTGATCACTTCCGGAGAGTCAACCACCAGCAAGCACCACAGTGCTTGCTGGTGAGGGGATGTTTTAATTTCAAGCTTGGCTTAAGAGGAAAATGATTCTTCTTGGAGCAATTCACAGAATGCTGGGACCTTCAGTGTTGTCCCCGGTAGGTCCAAAATTGCTATAAATTACAGTTTGTATGTAGGGTGATGATGTAATTCACTGTCCAAACTGGGGTGTTTCTGAGATTCCAAGTAGTTACTATCAATAATTATACTAGACTAACAGGTATAAATGGGCACTGTCCCAGGCAGGCCAGGACGTATAGTCACCTGTTTATAAATGTCACGTATTTCCCAATAGGCAGGAGGAATCTGAGGTCAAAGACGCAAGCCTCTCCCCAAACAGGTTGGAAAGGTCCCATGGCACTGAGGGACGTGGGCACAGGCCACAGGAAATACTTTAGGACTCCGTACGGTGGCAGGTCACCTGGTGCTCAGAATGGCACTTGAGGCAGGAGGATGCTGGGCCCAAGGCACCTACCTCTGGCACCCAGGAGGTGGAGTGCAGCGGTTAACAACAGGCCATCTGAGGGCGAGCTGAGGTCCAGGCCTGGCTTTGCCACTTACCACCTAGAACTTGGGGCACTCGGGGACAGCAGCAAGGCCTGTGTGGGGTTTTGTGGGACTGATGTGAGGTCACGGGTGCCAGGTGCCAGGTGCACTGTGAGCACGCACACAGGTGCCAGTTATTTTTTATTTTTTATTTTTTTACAGAGAGGAAGGGAGAGAGGTAGAGTTAGAAACATCGATGAGAGAGAGTCATCGATCAGCTGCCTCTTGCACGTCCCCTCCCGGAGATGTGCCCGCAACCAAGGCACATGCCCCTGACCGGAATCGAACCCGGGACCTTTCAGTCCGCAGGCCGACGCTCTATCCACTGAGCCAAACCGGTTTCGGCCAGGTGCCAGTTATTAAACTCATTCTGTCCACCTCCCCTCCCTCCCCGGCTTTAGCTCCTCTGACCAGAGCCAGAAGTCGCAAGGACACAGCGGAGTGAAAAGGCGCAGGTTTTGGAGTCAGATATCCCACTTTCACTATTTTTTTACTGTGAACCACCTTGGGTTGATAACAGAACCTCTCTGAGCCTCAGATACCCTGTCTGTAAAATGGGACCAGCATTTCATACCATGGAGGGTCAGCAGAAGCATAATATGAAAACATTCAAAGCCACACCTGGCATCTAGTGGATACTTGATAATGACTTCTCATTCCTCTATGACCAATGACAGGGAGGCAGAAGGGGAGGCAGAAGGACAGGGTTATGGGGCGAGGAAGGAGCAGGGGCAGAGTGGGGACAGGTTCTCCGCCGGGGTCTGGTCATGGGCCTGGGTCCCTCCCCAGGGCGCCCACCCAGCCCTGCCACGTGTGGATCAGGTCTGACCTGGGCCAGACTCCCGGGGCCTCACCTGCTTGTTGGCCACCACGACGACGGGCAGGTCGGGGTCCCTGTCCAGCAGCCTGTGCAGCTCCTGCCGGGCCCAGGGCAGCCGCAGCCGGTCCGCCGAGTCCACCATGAACACCAGCACGTCCACCTCGTTCACAAACTCCCTCCAGTAGAAGCGCATGTTCTGGCTGCCACCGACTGCAGAGAGGCCAGGGGCCAGCTCAGAGCCTCCCTAGGCCCTGGCTCTACAGACAGCCCATCCCCACCCTGACCCAGCTTCCCGCAGCTTCACCCACAGGAACAAGGGAAAGACCAGGCTCCAGAGCCAATCAGACCCGGGTTTAGTTCTGCCTGAGCGCGGGGTCTCCTGGACAAGTTGCTCCCTTCAGACATTAGTCTCCTCCCTGCTGACCTTACCTCACGGCCAACCTCAAAGGCACACACGCACTGCTCTGTGCTGAGGGCTGGGGGGTAGTAGGTGCTCAATAAACGGTACTCGCTACTGCTTTCTCCTGGCCGCCTCGCCTCCTGCCGATTCCTGGCTTCCTCCTGGGTAGGCAGCTGCGGTCGGAAGCCGGGACTCCCTGCCCTGCTTGTGCACAGCCATTCTCCACTCAGCTCCTTTTGTTCAATCTGGTCACCCCACTTCCTTCCCCCAGAAATGCCATAGTCAGTCCTACCACGTGGCCGCCCAGATAGGCCCCCAATGTGGGCTGCCTTCCTTTTCCTTCTGTCCCTCTGCACAGTCCCCACTGGTCCCCCTGCAGCCTGGTGTTTCTGCTTATAATTCTGACCCTTGTGGATTCTAAGCTCTGAAAGTTAGAGCTGTTTCTCTCTGTTTCAGCTCAGACCCCCGAAGCCCTCAGCACAATGCCTGGCACACAGCAGGCACTCAACAAATACTGACTGAGTGCTCACCGGGTGCCAAGCACTGATCGGGGTGCGGGGAGCGGGGCGGCAGGGGCCTGCTCTCATGGGGCTCCCCCGCACTCGGGACAGACAGCAGGAACACGAGCGCATTTCAGAAAGGGAGGAAATAGAACAGGACAAGTGAATGTGGCTGTGGGCGCCTCTGGATTGCAGGTCTGGGAGTCTCCCCACGGAGATGGCATGGAGCTGAGTCCGGGCTGATGAGGAGGAAGCAGCCATGAAGAGGCAGAGAGAACATTCCAGGCAGAGGGAAGAGCACTCGGGAGAAGGTGGCCAGTGCCTGAGGCACCACTGGAGGGAGAGGGAAGCCAGGACAGCAGGCCCTGGCCGGGGCTGAGCCTCAGGCCTGGAAGGCCGGGGGGGGGGGGCTGTGGGGCCCTGACGGGTTCTCAGAGTGACCCGATCTAAAGACCCCACTGGCTACCCTGGGCACAGGCGGAGAGCGGGAAGGCCAGCAAGGAGGCTGCTGTACTGAGAGGACAGGCGGTGGCGGAGGAGGGAGGAGTGGACAGACCAGAATCCGGGCAGACAAGAATAAAGCGGACAGGACTAAGCTAATTCAATGGCTATAAGCGGTGGGGGGAGGGAAAATCAAAGACCCCTCCTCAGCTGGGTTCCAGGCCTGGCGTCGTAGGAGACCACGCGAAGGGCATGTTCTGGGGGGCGAGAGGCCCAGGTCTCCAATGGAGACCTGCGGCTGAGTCCAGGCTGAAAGGCCCTGTGGAGGCCAGTTACTGGCCAGACCTTGGGTAACAGGAAGACACCGAACCCCTCCCCCCAGGGCTGGCGGACAGCTTGGGCACTATCTCCGCCTGACAAGGGCAGAACCCCACTTGAGCTGTCTGTGCTCCTGGCACAAAAGAGGGGGATGGGGACAGCTTGTTGAAAAGACCCAGTTCCAGGGGAGTATCAATGTTTGCTGCAATCAGGGAGGAAAGATGTAGCCAGATCAGACCAATAGGCAAGTGCCTGGGATCAGAGGAACTGGGCCCTGCCAGGCCCTCAGAGTCTGAGCCGCTACCTAGCACTTAACCAACCCCCCAGGCTTTATGGTCTGAGCCCTGTGGCTGACAGTCTGCCTGCCCCTCCATGGAGTCTGCGGCTGAGCACAGGTGGCTGAGGGCTGCTGCCCTCTCTGAACTGCTCTCCCAAGACCCCGAAAAGCCTAACACCGAGGCAGGGCCAGCTCAGACCCTCTCTGAGCACTCAACAAGCTCTCCCGGCCTGTCTGTGTCTCAGAGGCTGGTATGGGGTGAATACTGCAGCAGCAGGGGTGCCCCGAGGGAGAGCCCCCAACCTGCAAGGGCCTCAGAGGAGGCTTCCCAGGACATCATGTTTGATGTAAGCCTTGAGGGAAGATGGCTTTCCAGCCGGAGCGAACGGTGCTTGCCAAGGACAGAAGCAAGAAAGAAAACATCAAGTACCCTTCAGAAACAAGCCGTGGGGCATGGTGCTTAGCAACGAGAGCCACAGTGCTGGGCCTCAGTTTCCCCATGTCCCAGTGAGGGTACTGACTCTTTCCAGCTGCACGGCCTTGCTGGGAGGATTTTATTAAGTGCAGTCCTGCACCACATATTCCGATCAATACGGAACCACGTGTATGGCAGTGGTCCCGTTAGATTCCAATGGGGCTGGACAATTCCCATCGCCTGGTGACATCGGAGCACAACACATTGCAACTGCCTACAGTGCTCGGCACAGCCCCATGCTGTCCGGGCTTGTGCAGCAGTCTGCACCACCCAGCCCAGCGGTCGGCAAACTCATCCGTCCACAGAGCCAAACATCCACAGCACAACGATGGACATTTCTTCGGAGAGCCACATTTTTTAAACTTAAAACTTCTTCTCACGCCACTTCTTCAACATAGACTCGCCCAGGCCGCGGTGTTTTGTGGAAGAGCCACACTCAGGGGACCAAAGAGCCGCCTGTGGCTCACGAGCCACGGTTTGCCGACCACGGTCCTAGGTGTCTAAGTGAACTCCATGGTGCTCGCACGAGGATAAGATCCCCTAAGGACGCCTTTCCCGGGAAGCATCCCTGCGCACGGGCCTGGGGATGACTGGCACACAGAGAGCTAGCCGCTAGCACCGTGTCAGGCACAGGGGCTGCGGCTGGAGGGAGGCGCAGGCAGGAGGACCAAGCTGGCGCTGCCTGTTCATGAAGGGCCCCCGTGTCAGGAGGCCGCTTTTGCACCCTGCGCCCCGGACCCGCGGGAAGACTTTCCTACAGGGGTGCGATCTGCTTAGGTGTGCATTTAGGAGCCACCCCCAGGCAGAGGGCCCGGCCTGGGTGCCATCAGGTGCTGGGGAGGCAGCGTGTGTGTGTGTGTGTGTGTGTGTGTGTGTGTGTGTGTGTGTGTGGTGGTGGTGGTGGTGGTGGGAGGGGGGGTCTGCTCACTCTCCAGCAGGTCCACCTGGAAGTTCCTGGTGGGCAGCCGCACGGAGTTGAAGCCCCAGGTGGGGACGTGGCCCTGCAGCGGCCTCTTCCCGGACAGCACCCGCAGGAACGTGCTCTTCCCGGCGCCGTCCAGCCCCAGCACCAGCACCTCGCGCTGCTCCAGCTCCTCCAGCTCCTCCAGCTCCTCCAGCGCCGGCTCCTCGTCCCCCTCGTCCCCCTCGTCCTCCTCGTCCTCCTCGTCCTCAGACTGCGGGCACAGTCAGGCTGCAGGAATCCCGAACCCCCCCCCCCCCCCCCCGGCCCCTGGTGGCCCCGTCCCAGGTCGATGGGACCGAGTCCGGGGACCCGCAGCGCCTCCCGACATCCCCGGGCCGCGCGCTCTGCGCAGGCGTCGGGCGGCACGGGCTGCACGCGGCGGGGCCCCCACTCTCCGCCAGCGGGGAGGCCGCCCCCAAAGCCCAGGGGCCCCCCAGCCCAGAGCCCCCACCCCCCCACCCCGGCCCCCAGGTCTGCACGGCCCGGCTGCCGCCGGAGCCTGCGGGAGGCGGCCCCCGCACTCACCTCCCACTCGTCCCAGTCGAGGAGGCCCCACCAGCCCTCGCCGCCCGCGCGCCGCCCCCGGTAGGCCTTCCAGAGCAGGAAGAGCGCCGAGCCCAGCAGGGCCGCCGCGCCGCCCAGCGCCAGCACCAGGGGGCTCAGCGGCCGCGGCGCCATCGGGCGGGGCGCGGGGCGCGGGGCGCGGGGCGCGGGGCGCGGGGCGCGGGGCGCGGGGCGCGGGGCGCGGGGCGCGGGGCGCGGGGCGCGGGGCGCTGCACAGGCCGGGCCGGCGCCGAAGATGGCCCCGCTGCGCCGCTGCGCCCACCCACCCACCGGCTGCACACCACAAGCCCCACAATGCACCTCTGCTGTCGCGACAGGACGCGCGACTTGGGGGGCGACGCGGGCCGGGGCGCAGGGACCTCCGCCCCCTCGGCCGCGTGCGGGATGGAGCGGAGGCTGCGCCGGGAGGACCGGGGCCGCGGACATCAGCATCCACCGAGCTCCTCCCGTGCGCCCAGAGCTTAGCTCCCGCGCTCCGGTCACCCCGTAAAACAGGGCCCCCCAGGAGGGAAGGCCGGGGCGCACCCCAGTGCTGCGTGCCTGTGAGTCCAAGCCACCTGTTCCCCTCAGACCCCAGGGAGGAAATGGCTCCAGGGCCCGTCTGATTGGTGATGGACTGGCTTTTTCAGGAGCACCGAGGTGCTCACTGGGAATTTATTTCCGAGGGAGAAAAACGACCCAAAGTGTTTTCAAATGACTATATATATGTATATTAAAGAGAGGGGGACATAGATATGTGGACAAAAGGGGCCACCCACATGCTGACCTGACATGCTCAGGTCAGCACGAGGAGGGACATAGGTGGATTACAGGAAACTCATTGGTGACAGATTAGGGAGGTGGGATAAAGCAAAGCAGGTCGAGGGGGGCATGGGTGGGGACCCCTGGGATTGGACAAAAAGTAAAATGATGGACACAGGCTTAGGTGGGTGCAGGGACAGTTAGTATGACAATGAAGGAATCTGTGGTCTCTGTCCGGGGGCCCAGCACATTTAGTTGTGCCCCAGGGGCTCCAGAAAAAGGGAAGTTACAAGTTACCCAGACTTTTCAAGGGCACGTTATCACAGATGCAAAAAGACAGATGGGCTCAGTTAAGGTAAAGGTGACTTTGTCAGGGAAGATACCGGCCTAGGAGGTGACTACCCACCACAACTGCGTTTAGTTAAAGTTTAATTTCAGACCATCTTTTGTGGTTCCTTTAGGTCTCTGAGTTCACAAGACCGCCATGCAGGCCTCCCCTGAGCTGGTCAGGTCAGCGTGTGGCCCCTTCCATCCACAGTAGGACACAATTAAGCCCAACACAGGGACTGTGTCCTCCGTCCCAGGGTACCCCAGGCACCCAGCAGAGTGCCTGACAAAAGGTAAGATACAGGAACACAATTTCTATCAACCAACTGCCCCAGACTAGCTGTGTGACATTGGCCCGATTCCCTGTTCTCTGCACCTTAATTGCATCATCTGTAGTATTAAGTTGGTTTCTTTTTTTTTTTTTTTTCTTTTTTAAAAAAATATATGATTTTATTGATTTTTAGAGAGGAAGGAAGGGAAAGAGAGAGAAACTTCAATGTGAGAGAGAAACATCTATCAGCTGCATATGCTCCCCTATGGGGGAAAAAACCCACAACCTGGGTATTAGTATGCCCTGACCAGAAACCAAACCTTTTGGTGCATGGGATGGCACTCAACCAACTAAGCCACACTGGCCAGGGCTTATTTTTTAGACAATTTTTTTATTTTATTGATTTTAGAGAGAGAACATAAGGAAGATTTGTTGTTCCACTTATGTATGCATTCATAGGCTGGTTCCTGTATGTGCCCTGAAACTTTGCATATTGGGTGCGGGCTTTAACCAACGGACCTATCTGGCCAGGGTAAGTTGGTTTGCAAGGACGGTCTGACAATCCAGTCTCTAGCCCAGCATCCTTAATCTCTGCAATGAAGTCTTTCTCCCCCTTCACCGCTAGAGGGAGACGTTACTTCCAGTCTTCTTCCTTGGAAAGCTACCGTATTTTTCGGACCATAAGACGCTCCAGACCATAAGACGCACCAGTTTTTAGAGAAGGGAAATGAAGAAAAAAAGATTCTGAAACAAATAGTGTCCTAAAGTATTTTATGTGCATTAAAACCCAACATCACAGTCATAAACACGTGTAATCAACCCTGTAAACAGCAGCATTTAGAATAGGGGTGTCGAACTCAATCAGAGAAGGGGCCAAAATCTAAAATCCAGCCTAAATCGCGGGCCGAATGGTTTACTGAACAGTCATAAACTGTCATTGTGATGGAAACGCAGCGGAGTGCAGTGATGACAGCGCGGTGCGGGCCACATTGCAAGGCCTGGCGGGACGGATTTGGCCCGCGGGCCTTGTGTTTGACACATGTGATTTAGAACCATTTTAGAGCCGGGCAAGCACACAGAGACCACACAGAGCCTGGCAAGTAAAAAAACTTTTTTTTAAAGTATATGTGTAGGCTATATTTGGACCATAAGACGCAGGGACTTTTTCCCCCCACTTCTGGGGGGAAAAAAGTGTGTCTTATGGTCCGAAAAATACGGTACCTGCTGCCCCAGGGAAGTGGTCTGCAAACTCATGAGTCCACAGAGCCAAATGTCAACAGGACAGCGATTGACATTTCTTTTGAGAGCCAAAATTTTTAAACTTAATCTTCTTCTAACGCCACTTCTTCAAAATAGACTCTCCCAGGCTAAGGTATTTTGTGGAAGAGCCACACTCAAGGGGCCAAAGAGCTGCCTTTGGCTCGAGAGCCGCAGTTTGCCGACCACAGCCCCGGGGATTTTAAAAAGTGGAGGGGGGAAAAAAAGTGGAGGAGCTGCCCTGGCCGGTGTGGTTCAAGTGGTTGAGCTTTGTCCAGTATACCAAGTAGCTGCCAGGAAGGCAGCCCATCAATGATGTTTCTAAAAAAAAAAGTGGAGGAGCTGAGGCCAAGGACAGCCAGCAGCCAAACTGTCGGGTAGATACGTAGTCTTGGGCTTGGATTTCACCTCTGCTGTTTCCTGGCGGAGATACCTTTGCCAAGGTCCCCTTGGAAGTATTAGTTCGTTCAGCTGCCAATTGGGCCACGGAGATGACAGTCCCTGAGCACTGCCAGGTGGAATGCCCATCGCTGATGACAAGGGGGCGGGCTTCCAGGTCAATGCCAATGTCCACTCTTGCTACCTTCCTAGTGACCCGGTTCCTGTCTGCCGACGGGTGTGCCAGCTCTGGGCCTGGCCAGAGAGGGGAGAGGCCCTTCCCCCATGAAGTGGAACGCAAGAGAGATCCTGGTCGATTTTTAAAAATATATATTTATTTTTTAAAATATATTTCATTGATTTTTTGCAGAAAGGAAAGGAGAGGGATAGAGAGCTAGAAACATTGATGAGAGAGAAACATTGACCAGCTGCCTCCTGCACATTCCCTACTGGGGATGTGCCCGCAACCAAGGTACATGCCCTTGACCGGAATTGAACCTAGGACCTCTCAGTCTGCAGGCCGACGCTCTATCCCCTGAGCCAAACCGGTTTCGGTTAAAAAATATATATATTTCTTTATTGATTTCAGAGAGGAAGAAAGAGGGAGAGTTAGAAACATCAATGATGAGAGAAAATCGTTGATTGGCTGCTTCCTGCACGCCCCCTACTGGGGATTGAGCCTGCAAGCTGGGCATGTGCCCTTGGCCAGAATCAAACCTGGCCAGAGTCAACCACTGAGCCAAATGGGCGAGGCCCTGGTCGATTTTTGAGGCTCCTTGTTTACTAAAGTATGAAATGCCCAAGGAAGTACACAAAGACAATTCAGGCTCAAAACTAATTTAGAGCCGTAACAGGTTCTGGTCAAGGGCATGTACCTTGGTTGCGGGCACATCCCCATTGGGGGGTGTGCAGGAGGCAGCCGATCAATGTTTCTCTCTCAATGATGTTTCTAACTATCTCTTTCCCTTTCTCTCTGTAAAAAATCAATAAAATATATTTAAAAAATAATAGTAATAATAATAAAGAACCAAAACCAGAGTCAGGGAAAAGCACAGAAGAGGGTGGAAGGGAACGTCTAGCCACCGCAGGAGCCCAGAGCGATGTCCTGACTTTAAGCAGCTCCCAAGGCACCCTTCCTGGTTTCTGTGGATTCAGTCACGACAGACTGAACCCTCCCTAACTCTGCAGCCAGACACTTAGAAAGCTAACCCAGCCCAGCTGGAGGGCTCAGTGGTTGAGCATCAACTTAGGGACTAAGGCCATGGTTGGCAAACTGCGGCTCTCGAGCCACATGAGGCTCTTTGGCCCCTTGAGTGTGGCTCTTCCACAAAACACCACGTGCGATTGAAGGAGTACCCTAATTCAGTTAATAACAATATACCTACCTATATGTCAATAGTTTAAGTTTAAAAAAATGTGGCTCTCCAAAGAAATGTCAATCCTTGTATGGTTGATATTTGGCTCTGCTGACTAATGAGTTTGCCAACCACTGAACTAGGGGAGGTCGGGGTCCGATTCCCAGTACGGGGAGTGCAGCACCTCATGTTGTGGGCTTGATCCCCAGTAGGGGGCGGGCAAGAGGCAGCCAGTGAATGATTCTCGTCATTGATATTTCTCTCTCCCTCTCCCTTCCTCTCCGAAATCAATAACAAATATTTAAAAAATAAAACTAGTTTACTTGCATGGAAACTTTGAAGGGAGTCCAGGGTTTAGATGAATAAGCTCCCCAATTAAAAATATATAATCCCATTTAAAGGGGAGAACCGCATAAAATTGTGATGGTTAAAAGTTTATAGTTAGCCCTAATTGGTTTGGCTCAGCAGACAGAGCGTCAGCCTACGGACTGAAAGGTCCCAGGTTCGATTCCGGTCAAGGGCATGTACCTTGGTTGCGGACACATACCCAGTAGGAGGTGTGCAGAAGGCAGCTGGTCGATGATTCTCTCTCATCGATGTTTTTGACTCTATCCCCCTCCCTTCCTCTCTATGGAGAATCAATAAAATATATATTTTTAAACAGTTTATAGTTAGTGTGCTCTTTGTGGAAAACAGCAATTTTCTCACATGGCTACTACCTGCTTTGATCATGCCATAGTTCAGACATCAGTGCTGTGAAAGTCAGAGATAAAGTTGTTTCAAGCCAGAGAGTCAGCAATGTCCAGGAAAGGCTTCAGCTGTCTTTGATTTGAGGATGAGAATGAAACAGGATGAGCCTGTTCTTGGTTCACAGAAGTGCTGTTTCCTCCCCTTCTGACGGGCGTGGTGTGCACTCGTTCTGCTGATGGAGGGGGGCAAGGGGTCAGCTTTGCTCCCACGGAGGCTTAAAAATGATGGCATATTGCCAGGCCCGGTGTGGCTCAGTGGATCGAGCGTCAGCCTGCGGACTGAAGGGTTCCAGGTTCAATTCCTGTCAAGGGCATGTACGTTGGTGGGGGGCACATCCCCGGTGGGGGGGGGTGTAGGAGGCAGCTGATCGATGATTCTCTCATCGATGTTTCTGACTCTCTGTCCCTCTCTCTTCCTCTCTGGAAAAAACCAATAAAATATATTTTTTAAAAATGATGGCATATACTATTTTAAAAGTTCCAAATTAACACACACACACACACACACACCAGGATACAATTTATTTATTCACAAGCTACTTTTAAAATTTATTTATTATTTATTTGTTTGTTTATTTATTTATTTAATATATTTTATTGATTTTTTACAGAGAGGAAGGGAGAGAGAGAGCTAGAAACGTCGATGAGAGAGAAACATCGACCAGCTGCCTCCTGCACACCCCCCACCGGGGATGCGCCCGCAACCAAGGTACATGCCCTTGACCGGAATTGAACCCGGGACCTTTCAGTCCACAGGCCGACGCTCTACCACTGAGCCAAACCGGTTTCGGCTATTTATTTATTTATTTATTTATTTTATATATTTCTTTATTGATTTCAGAGAGGAAGGGAGAGATATAGAAACATCAATGATGAGAATCATTGATAGGTTGGCTCTTGTATACCTCCTACTGGGGATCGAGCCCAAAACCTGGGCATTTGCCCTTGGCTGGAATCGAACCTGGGACTCTTCAATCTGCAGGTGGACGCTCTATCCACTGAGCCAAACCAGCTAGGGCTACTTTTAAAATGTAGAAAAGACTTTAATGTGTGATGCAGTCAGGTGAGTGGCCTGGTAATGACATTCAGGTTTAAAGTTGCCTGAGTGAAAGCCTCTCAGTCCTGCCCAGTAGACCTGGCAAGTGTCAAATGCTGAAATCTTTTTATTTAATTTTAATTTTATTTTATTGTTGTTAGTATTACAGGTGTCCCCCAATTCCACATCTCCGCCCTCCCCTTTTACTCTTCTCCTCCCAGCCCCTGCCCCACCCGGGGCCTTCACCACACCATTGTCTGTGATCACTGGTGATGCATACCTGTATGTGAATGCTGAAATCTAAATACGAGACCTACTCCCCAGCCAACCACAACCCTCCAGAGATGAGCCTCAATGGCAGGTTTGGACTGTGGGGTAGAAGCACGTTGCTTTATCGTGTTTGTGAACCCTACAAGGAAAACAAACTTCTTCCTTCCAGGTGTGACATTTGAGAGGGCATAACTTTCGTTAGTGTTTTAAAAGGGAAATGACATTCGGGCCACCCTATCTAGGGGAGACGGATGGGGTTTGCCCCCCTTTTTTAGTTTTAACCCTGACTAACCCAGCTCTTGCTGGGAGAGGGTCCCTGCTCATTTCATTTCTTAGAAGAGCAGCTGGGGTCCGGGTGCCTTTCCGATCGTAGACTACAACTCCCAGCATGCCCCGAGCGTCTTCCGGTCCAAGTCTCGCGTGACTTGAGAGGCTTTATCACGAAGGCGGCGGCTCTGCCGGCATCTTAGGCTCCCCGGTCGGTTCCCGAAGTCGCGGTTGACACCCCCCCCCCCCCCGGCCCCCCGTCAGCGCCATGGCTTGGATCCCGTCTGCAGCGCGACCTCTGGAAAGACGTGGGTCCTCGGAGCCGGTCTAGTGCCGGGGCACGGGCTGTCGGCAGCTCCGGGCGGCACCCAGGTACGGAGGTGGGCCGGCCGGGCCCTCCCTGGGCTCCATCCTCCGCCGGGCCGGGGGGCGCGGCCTCTCCGCGGAGGCCCTGGGTCCGAGTCCTTCCCTCCGCCTCCCCCCGGCCCTGGGCCCCGGACTGGGCCTTCTCTCTGACGCTGTTCTGCGCGGGGCCTCGCCTCCGCTCCGGCCGGCCGGCCCGGCCCGGGACCCGCCCCCCGCCCCGCCCGGTCCTGGCCTCCGAGGGCTCCCACCGCCCCGCCGGCGGCCGCCGGGCCCGGCCCTCCCTCCGCGGCCCCCCTGCTCGCTGGGGTGGGGGTGAGTCAGACCTGGCGGTTCACAGCCCGGAGACGCGGTCCTGGGCCTGGGGCGGAGAGGCCGGCGCTCTGCGGGGCGGGGGACGCGGAGCGGAAGGGGGTGTATCTGGTCCGAACGCGGGAGGATGGCGGCACGTTGGCTCTGCGGTGCTCTTTCATGAAGAACTGACTTAGTTTGCTCTCTGAGCTCCGTGGGATTAGAGGGGGCGTGCAGCCATTGAAAAGCAAGTAACTCTGCTTTCTCGGGGCTTCGTTTGAACTCCCCGGTAAACTGGGGGTGAAACTGCCTGTCCTGCAGAAGGGCCACCCATCTGCGGCCCAGGACACCACTTACCTCCTGATGCTTCGTTTTCTTCTTCTTTAAATTGGGGGTAAATAATGTCCGCTTTGCGGGACTCCTGCAAGGGTTCACACATGAGATAATTGTGTGAAAACCCATATAAATATTAGGCTGACGGCTGGCCCATTGCTGTGTGCTTGTTGTTCTTAGACTCTCGGGAATGGACGGACCCTGCCCAAGCGACTTAGCTAACGCGCAGCAGCCGGACAATGTTCCTCGTTAGTATCTCTCCGGCCGCCTGAGCTCACTGCACTCCGGTAAGGTGACCTTTTCACCGGGCGTCGTGTTTCTGTCGTGTCTTAGGTGTTAAGATCAGCCACAGGCGTGGTGAGATCTTTGACTTTATTTATTTTTATTTATTTATTTATTTTTGCCTCGGCATGCTGCTCTCCCATTGGCTCATTTCTGTGTCCAGTGTTGTCAACAAGCCGTAAAACTGTGCTTTGTGTGCCTGTCAGAAGAACAGCGCTGAGCTATGCTTTGGTGTTCCCTGTAAGAAAATGCTTTTTGTTATTTTCATTAGGTGGCAGGGACTCAGCTCTGAAATCTATCTAGAAAAAGTCCCCGGATCCAGTCTTTCAATGGCTTCGAGACCATCAGAAGTGCCTGGTAAACCTAATTCTTTTTGGTAAAGTCAGTTCTTTTTGGTGAAGTCATATTTTGTCCTCAGCCAGAAACCACGTTTTCAGAACCACATATTGATGGTTACTCTGGGTCGCCAGTATTTAGATTTAATAGATTGGCATCACTTAAATATTATCTTATTAACTACCCAGCCTGGTAGATAAGTAACATTATCTTATTAACCAATTAACTACCTGGCTGGGTAGTTAATAAGATAACAAATCCAAAATCTAACTGGAAAGACAATAGTCCTTTCATGAGTCGTGGGTCTCTATAGGGCAGTCATTTCTGGGTTACCGAAGTCATCGGTCCCACCTTGGACTATTTTAGTGGGAGGGGCAGTGATTTTTTAATCAAAATTTGAAGCAGTCAATTTTAGGTAGTCAGTGAAGTATAGATGATACTGCCTATCTCTCAGGGCTGCGGTGAAGTTTAAAAAATGAAATACGTGAAGATGTGTCAAAGTTAGTGATGAAGCATTTAGTGCCCAGAAAATGTGGGGGTCTCTAGGAATTTTCTTATTATTAGCTGGCTTTATCAATGTTTTTAGGAAGGCTATTGGGATGGCTGCTGGGGGGAGTCTTACGATGTTTTTGAAATCGCTCCCAAGTTAAGAGGAGCAGTAGGACTCTTCCCCATCTCCCAGTCTGGATCCTCTCTAGTTTCCACTCCATCAGCTTGCGTTTCAGTTTGTCTTTCATTGCTCTCGTGATCAGCGTAAGTTCTGCTGTGACCATCCCAGACCATCGTGCTGCACTCGTCATGTGAACGCTTTGGCGTGTGGGGAGCATGGAGTGTTGCATGTAGAGTGAGCACTGGCTGAGGTCTGTGTTCCGGCCCCACCCACACTGCTAGCTGGATGTCACTCAGTTTTGTGCCTCAGTTTTCTGAGCTGGAAAATGGGAAGAATTTCTGTTTGATGAGAATATGGTAAGATGAGGGAGTAAGTGCCTGTTAAGGAAGGGCATTTGGTAATACTATTGGCTTATTTTTATTGAGGTAATTAACAAACCATCAAATTCACCCATTTAAAATGAATAATTTAGGGGGCATGAGTGGGGAGGGTGGGGGATTGGAATGGGGGTTGAGGACAAATATGTGATACCTTAATAAAGAAAATTTAAAAATTAATTAATAAGAAAATAAAATGAATAATTTAGTGTTTGTGTAACTGTGGCCACTAATTTCAGAACATCTTCACCTCAAACCCATTCCTCCCCCCTTTCTCCAACCCCTCCAGTCCTTGGCAACCACTAATCCTCTTTCTGTTTTTAGGGATTTATTGGTAATTATTATTTGTTAATAGCAATAATAATGGTAGCTGCTTGGTCCCCTTGCTGTTTAAATGGCGTGTCTGCTCGTTTTGGACTTAGTGCCACACAGGCTGATGTTTTGGAGAGTGCCTATAATTTTAGCCACAGGAAAATGTCACTCGGAAGGCAGCACGTGGACATTAGTTCTGTATGAAACAGCGACCTTTGCTCCCGGGCCTGGCAGAGCTGGGAGCGGTGCTGCGTCACAGCGGGGCCTCCTGCCAGGCAGGTCGGGTGAAGGGCAGGAGCAGCTGGCAGCAGCGGGTGAGCGTAGGGCGGTTGTCAACAGTTTCTGTGCTGGCCCTCGGCGCTGCTCTTAGATCACGCAGAGCACTCGGAGCGAGTGGGGAGTGAGCGGGCGCCGGCAGCGTGTTGGAAGCATTTCCTGTAACCCGGCTGTTTCTGTGTGAGGCCGGGAGGCAGAGGGTTTGAATCGAGCCCCAGCTGGCTGCCTGCTGTGTGGATTGGAGCAAATCACTACCTGTGGGCCTTTCCGCGTCTGCAAAACCAGAATCAGAACGGCATGGCCTCGGTGTCGAGTGAGAGCGTTGGGAGTGCTGTGGGGCAGGCTCCGTGGCCTGAGGACACAAGCTTTGAAATCGGACGGGATTGGACTTGGATGACTTGCTGCGCTTGGAAGTGTGTGACCTTGCTCAGGTCGTTTAAATTAAGTAAGGGATTGGGGCTGCTGAGTGGGTCAGGAGGAGGGTCCAGGTGCCGGGCACACAGGCAGGGTTAGCACTACAGATGCCTTTCCCGAACGATTCGCTTTTCTTGCTGTGTCCCTGAGTGTTTCGGGTCCTGCCTACAGAGCGGTTTAAGCTGTGAGCATGCTCCGTTGCTGAACCCGCTGACAGGTGTCTCTGTTCTCAGCTCTTGAGCCTAGTGGGCCTCTAGGCAAGATGTCCCTGCCCATCGGGATGAGCCGCCGGGCATTCAGCTATGATGATGCCCTGGAGGACCCTACGCCCATGACTCCTCCTCCGTCGGACATGGGCAGCATCCCCTGGAAGCCAGTGATTCCAGAGCGCAAGTACCAGCACCTCGCCAAGGTACCTGACCCTGCCGCCTGCTCCTGGCAGCCCGGCCTTCCGGCTCCTTCCCCGGCTCCAGAAGCTCCGAGGCTCCGGCACCCACACGGTCTGGCCGCCTCCAGTCCCTGTATGTGTTCTCTGTGCCTCAGCTGGAGTCGGTGGGCCTTTTTTCCTTTTTAATTCAAACTAGAATGGCCATGTCTTCTCCTGCCTGCGACTCCTCTGTCCAGACCATCTCATTTGCCGCAGCATTAAAAATGGCAGCTCCACAGTCTGGCTCTGCATGACCCGCTCCTGTCGGCCGCTACCCCGTGATCTGACCATGCAAGTCACCAAGGTTTCTTGCACTTCCAGGGTATTTGACGCCTAAGTCTCCGCTTCCACTACTCATTGCCTGGAATGTTTCCATCCCATCCTGTTCTCCCTCTTCCCCCTGCTCCCCCTGCCCGACAGGTGGTGTCCTTTAAGGACATCTCTGCAAGGACTTTCCTCCTGATCCGACTGTCGCCTCGCCACTGTCCCGCAGGCCCTGCCCCACGCCCTCCGTTCTCACCACCTCCGTTAGCTCTGCGGGCAGGAGCGGTGCCAGTTTGTGCTCTGCCTGAGTGTCACGCAGAGGCCCTGGCATGAGCAGGTGCCAGAAAATGTCCTGGAGTGATGGGGGTGGGAACAGCTGGCTCTCTCCTGGACTCCTGCTATCCTTGTTTTTGTCACGCTCTTTCTCAGGCCTTGCTCCCACTCCCAACACTATACGCTTTGGCCCACCGGCTGCGCTCTCAGCCCCTCCGTGGCAGGCGTGTCACTGAAGCCTGAACTTCCTGCTCGGGCCTGTTCCTTAATAATAAACGAGGCCTGCCAAGTTCAGATGAGGCCATTTAGTCTGCAGCTACCTTTACTGAACTTAGAGCTGCTGACGGCTCAGGGCCTGACAGGAAGTACATAGTGAGCATCCTCCTATATGATAAAAGGCTAAAATGCAAATAGATGGAAAAGTGGAACAACTGCTATGACATGCGCTGACCACCACGAGGCATGTGCAAAGCATGATGGGCTTTGGCGGCAGCTGGATGGTGGATCAGGCACCAGACCAAGGCAGGGCTTGCTTCTGGTGGTTACTGAAAATTCTTCACTCCCACGCCCGCCCAGGTCCCACCAGTCGCTTGGACCTGCTGCTGGCACCCAGTGCAGCCCCGATCGCTCGGCCATCAATGGGTGAAAACTGCAGCTGCCAGCCCCAATCGCCCCTTAATGTTCCATTTATTAGCAATGACCTTGGGCACAGAGCCTCACGCCTGAGTGAGTGTCTCCACTTGAGAGAGGAATGCTTTTGCCATGGAGGTGAGGTGGGGTTAAATAAAAGAGTGAAAGATCTGACACACAGTAGGTGTGCAGGGGACACTGACGCCTGCTCCCAGCCTGACTGCTCGGTAGAGCTGAATTGGATGCCTTTCTAACGGGCCTCCTCACCCTTCCCTTAACTCAGCACAGGGAGCCCCCTTCTCCAAAGCTCCCTGCAGCTCTGGGAAGTGCCCTGTCCGCTATGTACCCATGTCTGACCCAGTTAGTTGCTAGGAGTAAACGAATGTGCAGAAAGGACTGGCAGTCCTGGTGCGAAGGACCCTGGCAGCCTGCCTGAGTGCCGGAGCAGTGGCTCCAGGGCCTCTGCCAGTGCTTTCAAGGTGGCACACCCGTCCATTTGTAACGGCTGCTGCGTGCCCCGGCAGAGGAGGGGCCTCCCGCTTGCCGTGGTGCCCCTCTGGGACAGCTGCAGCCCGGACAGCTGCTCCTGCAGGGCAGCTCGGCTGGACTCGGCACACGCATTCTTTCCTTCCTCACTGTCCCATCTCCCCGTGGGAGGCAGAGGCCCACCTCTGCTCCAGTGAGGCCACAGCTGAAAAGCACAGTCCCCGTTTGTAACCAGGACAGAGCTTTCCACGCTTCTCCCCTCCTTTCCACTTCCTTAGCTCCTCTAGGGAAGCGGAGAACAAAGCATGAACCCAGATTCCTCCTCCCTGCTCGTCCTGAGCATGGCATCGGGTTGGAGTGACAGAAGGTGGTGAGCTCTTGGCTCTCACGTTAAAGATTAGGAGCTACATAGAGTTTTTTGGTCTGATTTGTTTATTTTTAAAAATATATATTTATTGATTTCAGCAAGCAAGGGGAAGGGAGAGAGAGAGAATATCAGTGATAAGGGAGAATCGTTGATCGGCTGCCTCCTGCACAACCCCTATTGGGGATCGAGCCTGCAACCTCGGGATATGCTCTGACCAGGAATCTAACCTGTGACCTGATTCATAGGTTGATGCTCAACCACTGAACCACACTGGCCTGTTTTTTATTTTAAAAGACCATTCCTTGAACTGTGAGAGCCACAGTCCTGATGTTGTGGTCTCGGGAACCAGCAGCATCCACGTCACTTGGGAATCGGTTAGAAACATGAGTTCTTGAGACCCACCCCAGGCCTATGCGGGTGGGCCCAGCGAGCTGTTTACCAGGCCACGCAGGGAATCCTGGCGCTCTGAGGCCTGACAGCACTGAGGATGCAGCCAAGAGTGAAGCCAGAGCCAGCGCAGGGCCTGGTCCTGCTCAGTGCGCAGCAGTGGGTCCCACTAGCCTCTTGGACAGACATGGGCTGGGAAGTGTCTTTATCTCTTGCCACTGTGGATGATATTTATCTAATCGGGAGGTGACAAAATAGATTTCCTTACATATCGGATTCAGGGTGCTTCAGTGACTTCTTCCCCAGAGGGAGACGAAGAGGTGTGACCCCTGCTCTGCTCAGTGCCTCCTTGCCTCTCGCACAGGTGGAGGAAGGAGAGGCCAGTGTCTCCTCCCCTGCCATGGCCCTGCCCTCGGCCACTGACAGTGTGGACAAGGTCCCGGTGGTGAAGGCTAAAGCCACCCGCGTCATCATGAGCTCTCTGATCACAAGTAAGCACTCTGCACCCTCAGGGTAGCGTGGAAGAGGGTGGGAAGAGGAAGAGCGTGCGGGTTCTGCAGACACACTGGCCTCGGCCTGCCCTGGCTGTGCCCGACAGGTGCCAGCTCACCAGGGAAGCTCCACTGAGGTGAAGATTTGCCAGATCTAGGCACCCGTTGGTGTAGGTGTATTCCTGCTGCTCTCGTCAGGACTGTCTCCTAAACGAGTGGCGAGTCTGGCTGGCAGGTGGAGGAGGGTTCTTTCTTTCTTTCTTTTTTTTTTTTAAGTGGTTCAAAGATGTTCCTCTTTCTGGACCTTAAGGCAAGTTTGCTGCCTCAGCTTCATTTTTAAGGATGTGTGCTTTGTGGTCCTAATGAGCCTGGCATTATTTTTAAAGTTTGGTTCTGTGGGAAGTTAACAATTAATCGTTAGGTACACAGTCCTGCTTGTCAGCAGCAGCAGCCTCTGCCAGGGACAGGGCGCAGAGGTTCTTGTTGGCTCAGCTGTGCGGTCTGAAGTCCTCGTTTCTCACCCGGGAGGCATCCTTTATCCGCGCAGTCACTCGAGAGCTCGCCCAAGAACCAGAAGTCCAAACTGCCCTTGGACGTCCTCTCATTCACATGGGAACACGCCATCTGGATTGGCAGCCACTGTTTGTGCTTTGTGAGCTGGAGAAGGTTCTGGCGGGCCCTCCTCCCTGCGGAGCGGCTTCTCTGGGAGAGGCACCTGCCCAGGCACAGAGTCCCAGCTCCCCACAGCGCCGCTGTCAGCCACTCGCTGATTGTCCCCGAGGTGGCACATTTCCACCTGACTGTAGCTGTGGTGGCCATACCTTCCTTCCCGCCAGCACTGCCAGGACCGTCTTTGGCTGCTGTCTGTCTGACACTGTTAAACAGCTGCATTCCAAAGACGGGGCGGTGCGCTGTGGTGCACTAAATCCTTCCCACCTTTTACATGTTCAGGTGACTACCCAGTCAGACAGGGAAACAGCTTTATACATGAGGTTTTTTCCTGAGCCTCTGTTTCTGATAGAAATAAAACAGTTCCTTCCAAGGGGAGTGACTGAGTCCTAAAGGACTTCTGGTCCACAGCTGCGACATTCCTGTGCGTGGGCTGTCTTAGGTTGTGTCCAGAGAAAGTAAAAAATTCAGCTATCATTCATTCCATGGTATAACTTATTAACTTATATATATATATTAGAGAAGTTCATGACTTTATTTGAGCCAAACTGCCAACATGCCAGGAAGCAGATCTCCGATGCTCCCATAACTGACTTATTGCTTACAGTAGGAGCAGATCACATGTGTCTGCCACCGAGAGGGGCACTTTGACACATGAGAAAAGCTGGCTCGGCAGACCTTGACTAGTTCAAGGCACGTTCTCTGGTTTGAATTGAATTGGTACCTCGGTGCCATGTAGGCAAAACGGGCCCGTTTCTCTCCGGAGAAGGCCTTGTGGGTCATGCCGGCGGTGAGCCTCAGGAGATGGTGTGGGGATGCCAGCTGCCTCTCCAAGCTGCCTTTCTAACACAAAGGGGCTCAGTGTGCAACAGCAGGAAGTGGAAGCTTCCCTGGAGGTTCTGTTCTTCCTTGTGGTGTGAGGGAAGGCTCCCTCTGGCTCTCCAGCCTGTGTGTGGGGTTCGGATTCCTGCTGGTCCGGGGAAACCTCGGGCGGCCGTGTGGCCCTTGCTTCTGGGGAGGAGAGCAGGTATCTGTGCTCTCTGCCCCCGTCTGTGACGGGAGGGCATGACTGTCGTCTCCTCTGTCCCAGAACAGACCCAGGAGAGCATTCAGCGCTTTGAGCAGCAGGCAGGGCTGAGAGATGCTGGCTACACACCCCACAAGGGCCTGACCACCGAGGAGACCAAGTACCTTCGAGTGGCAGAAGCACTCCACGTAAGCTCGTTTGACAAAAGCGACCCGCCATCACTCATGGCTTGCGGTGTGGCTTAGCCGGCGGGGCGTGCGGGCAGTGATGGAGAAGAGGGGAGGAAGGGAGAGCCGTGTGAGCCCACCTGTGGGCACGGGAGCCGTAAGGTCCCGAGCTCTTACCGAAGGCGCGGCTTATCTGCCTTTGAAGTGGGGGCATCTGGTCAGGAGGAGGAGAGGAGCCGCTGTGCTCTCGCATGTGGGGTGCTGAGCACGTCAGGACCAGTAAGGCCAGGCAGTCACTTCCTGCACCAGGGCGATGGACGCTGAGGGGAGGAGCATCGGCAACATCAACAGGCACGACACTTGCTGGACAGAATGGACGCTCTGTGTTTAACAATTAAAAGCAAATGCAGAATTGGGTGTTCTTGCTCTTCACTTCTAAAATTGGAGTGAAGGCTAGTTTTTGGTAAGGTTAATGATGACCAACTAGTTGTATGAATAATTTCAGATGACCTTAGTTCAGGGAACAGCTCTGTGCTGAGCAGTGCTTTATGAGCTGAGGCACTCGCATCCACTTCGGGTTGATCCTTTGAGGTAGACACTGTTCTCCATGTTCTGTGAATAAAGAGACTGCGTCCAAGGTCATGTATGTAACCCCTCCCAGCACCTGAGCTCCAGCCTCGATGCCCTGTGTCTCGGAGTTTCCCGGGTTCCAGAGTTGTCCGAGCCCCTGGCTCCTGCAGGCCCACAGGAGGATCATGCCCACAGGACGTAGAGGGAAGAGGGGGGCAGCCGGGGCCTGCGGGAGGGAGAGGAGGCCTGTGGACGGCCGCACTTCGTTAGGAGCACCCCGTGTTTGCACGCCGGGATAACCACCGCTGCTGTGGGGTCAGAGTTGGTTGGCCAGGGTAAGCTGTCAGACAAAACATGCTTCCGGAGAGCGCGTCTCTGACCGGAGGGCTTTCCAGGACCGTGTCTGAGTTCCATTGAGCGGCTCCCCTGCAGAACGGTAGCGTTGACCTTGGCCATGTTCTGCGTCTTGGCCGCAGGACAGGGGCCAGCTGGAGCGCGCTGGCGGGGTTGCCGGGGAGTTGGAGGAGACTCCGGCAGGGCCGTGCGTTCGGATGTGGCTGGGGCTCGGCATTGGCACAGCAGACACGGAGCACAGAGGCAGGCAGGGAGCCTCGACCTGGAAGGACTGGGAAGTAGATCCTCCCCGGCAGCCGCTGGTTTATGTCAGAGGTGTGTGCGCAGCGCGGGAGCCACGGGCTGGCACGGAGGGAAAGGCCAGAGGGAGCAGGCAGCTGGCCGAGTGGCATGCCCAACCGTGGCTTCGAGAGCCGGCGTGGCGGGTCGTCCGTGGCAGGAGAGGCAGCAGGGAAGAGTTCAGGCCATACTGCGAAGGCACAGAAGGCCTGCAGCTTGACTTCTTGTACTTACTGGCTGGACGAGGTGGGAAATTTGAAAGCTCTAATGTGGTTTTTAGTGCAGAAATGTTTAGAATTAGTCATTTAGAAATGTTGTAGAATTAGTTGTTTTTTAAAAGGTGGGTTTCCATCTACCGTTTCCCTGAAAATAAGACAGTGTCTTATATTAATTTTTTCTCCCAAAGTTGTGCTAGGTCTTATTTTCAGGGGATGGCTTATCTTTCCATGCGCTAGGTCTTATTTTCGGAAGATGTCTTATTTTTGGGGAAACACGGTAGTATGACAAAATGAAGGAATATCTGTTCTAGAATCCGAAATTATTCCCCCTTAATGTTTCCCCTTTGTCTGAGGTTGGACCAGGATGTTTATACCCACACTTGGCTCAGGTCTCTCTCTTACCCATCCGAACAGAAACTAAAACTGCAGAGCGGAGACGTAACGAGGGACGAGAAGCAGCCGGCCTCCGCCCAGTCCACGCCCAGCAGCACCCCCCACTCCTCCCCTAAGCAGAAGCCGAGGTGAGCCCGCCTGTGCCCTTCCGAGCGGGGGTGCGTGCGGACGGGGCTGAAGCTGTGGTCTGAGCGGAGGGGAGCTGACAGTCCCAGGCTTTTCGCACGAGACCCTTCTCGAGGGCGAGGAGAGGACCTATCGGGCTGTTTCTTCTTCTCTGCCAGAGGCTGGTTCTCTTCGGGCTCGTCCACAGCCTTACCCGGCCCACATTTTAGCTCCATGGATTCCGGCAGCGGCGATAAAGACAGGAGCTCGGCCGATAAATGGAGCTTCTTTGGCCCAAGATCCATCCAGAAGTCCGATTCCGGTAAGCCAGCTCCCTCAAAAGAGCGAGCAGCCGGAGGCCTTGCTCCGCCGCTTCCTGCTTTGAAATCATTTGCTCTGGTTCCTTCGCAGGCGGCTTTGCCACCCAGCCCTACCGAGGAGCCCCGAAGCCTTCCCCCATGGAAGTGATGCGCATGCAGGCCACCCGGATGGCCGAGGACCCCGCAGCCTTCAAGCCGCCCAAGATGGACCTTCCGGTGATGGAAGGGAAGAAACCACCGCCTCGGACCCATAACCTCAAACCCCGGGACTTGAATGTGCTCACACCCACCGGCTTCTAGAGCTTTCTCTTCCAATGACTGATAGTGTCTTGCACCCACTTCCTTATCACCCTGGCTCTGACATAGGAATGTTGTTTTTTTTTTTTTTTTTTTTTTTTTTAATCTTAACCTGAGGCTAGAACTGGAGACTTAATTGGTTTTTGAGAAACATTAGTGCAAAGCCTGTCCTTGTGTGGAAGAAGCCACTGTGCGTTCTTTAATTTAAAGTTAGACTAAATGCTCTCAGCGGTGATGTGTAGGGCCTGAGCACCTATTTTTGCATTATTCAGCCTAGACAAGAACTTATCATTGCTTACGAGGTAGATAATGCTTACGTTGTTCCCAAACCCAGACTTCTCGATTCCTTTAAAGACCAGGGTCAGCGAGGGCGTGGGCACGGCGGGGAGTAGGGGTGCTCACTGACTGGCCTCCGCCCTCTTGACGGCTGGAGCTGTGCGCTCCGTGCGTGGTGTGGGGACCTACGGGATCTGGGCACGAAGAGAAGCCAGACTCGGCAGGGACCCTCCTGGTGGAGACGGGGCCCTCGCTGGAGCTCCTGGGATGCCCTCCGCGGTTCTGCTGGGCAGGGCTCTCTTCACCTGTCAGCAAGCACCAGTCTTGCATATCCTCTGCTGCACTTTAAGGTGAGATTAAGTTAACTCCAATTTGGTAGGAAAGTTTCTAAGGGAGAAAATTCAGCCTACTGCTTTGGTATAGATTAATGGATGTTAAAGTTTTTAAGAATAAAGATGGTGGTAACTAGATGGAACTTCTAGTCCAGGCATTCACGTGAAAAGGTGTCACCGGGACCTGCCACTTTTTCTAAGAGCCACGTGGAAGGATGAAAAAAGGTTCTATACGCAACCATGGCCCCCAGCGAGCCTCAGGCTGTGAGCACAGAGCTTCCGGGGACAGGAACCAGGGGGAGCCCCTGTTCACTCCTCACCGCGCGTGCTCAGTCCCTGTCCTGAGCGCTGGCTCGGAGCACTGCTGTGTGTGCTTTGGAGGGGTCGTGTCTGCATGGGGAGCTGGCGTCTCAAAGGGTGAGAACAATTAATTTATTGTGTCTTCTGTTAAGCTCGTATCTCTTACTTGTTTTAATAATAAAATTCTTTACTACTTTCTCAAACGTCCTATTAAGAGTGGTTATTGCATTCTGCTTACTCACAGTCCTGGTAAGCAAGTAAACTTGGTATTTTGAAAAACCATTGCCTTTTTATTGTATCCTTTTAACATTTTTTGTTAACACTCATCCTCTTTAATTTCTAACTTTCCATCCTTTCCCCGTTACATTATATCTTAATAGACTTGCCACAAAATCAAATTCATAGGCAATATAACAAATCTAATATTGATGTTTGTGTTCCGTTAGGGAGAAGCGGATGTGTCTTTCTCTTTCAGAACAGGGCATCAGTACCTTGCGTAACATTTGATGTCTAGGATTTGTTCAGAGGATTTTTTTCATATCCTGAATGGGAATGTTAAACATGTAAGTGCTTATAGTACCTGTTTCAAAAAGTATAGATAAATAATTTATCAAAAAATATATACACCTTGTATATTTAAGCCATATTTGAGTATAGGCTAGGATAGGATTATTTTAAAAAAGCTATTTACTAAAGAGTTAGAAAGTTATAACCTACAGATAAATAGGATAGGCTTGGTCCTGTAAGACTCTTAACTACTTTCCAGACTTTCCGAACTTGCAAGTAGTAGGCGACCCAGTCCCAGAGGTATTCTGGTGCTCGGTGCGGAGGGGCCTCAGCGGCTGCCCCAGTGCTGGGGGGCGGGCTCTGCGTCGGGGTTCAGGTCCGCAGCGTAGAGGAGCAGCAGCTTCAGCAGGTGCACTTTGTCTCGGAGCTGGGGGGCCAGCGGCTCGCCCAGCATCTGCACCAGGCGGCTGCGGAAGGCCTCGATCTGCTTCTCCACGTCCACCACGGTGATGTCGTCGCCTTGCTGGGGCTTGGGCTTAATCCTTTTGATGATTAAGTCTTTCCGATCGATCACCGAACTCCGTAAGTGCTCTGCAAGAGGGAACAAGTCAGTTGAAATGAATGCTTTTATTCCTTTGTGGTTTAGGACACTGAAGTCCAGTTTAGTAGGCAGGGTCTGGGCACAGACTTGTGGACTAGTTACTGGGACACAAGTCAAGGCCAAGTGGGCACTTGTGGTAACTATTTCCAAAAGGTCCATTGTTGTTTTTGCTGGTCCTCAAGTTTTTCAGATTTTAAATAAATTCTATTCATTTTAATTTTCCCTTGTTGGTTTAAACAATGAAACTATATTTAAAATCAATATAACCACTTGAAAAATATTCAAGTGAATGTTTAGTATCTTCAGGAAGATTTTTCCTAAGTATGAAAGAATTGCAGAGGAATACTGAACTTGTCTTTAGTATGTTTACTGTGGTATTGGTTTACGTGAACCACTTCCTGTCATTGTAGAACAGGCCAAATGAGGAAAGACATTTGTGCTCAGACGGGGGTGGGGTGGTTTCTTTCAGCCGGAGGATGAGCTCAGCGGACAGCCCAGCGTCCATGTCTGTGGGGCTGCTCTGCTCCGGGAATGTCTGTAAAATGTGAAGGTTCAGGCTGGACTTCTCCCCAAGGTCCAGGGTCCGCACAGAAGTAATTTAGTCATGTACAGGGAGTTCCGTAGACGCTCACTTGCTGATTTCACAGAAAAGGTGTTCCTTCCAGCGTTTCCCCTGCAGACTTTGGCAACAGCCCCGAGTGTAGTCCTGGCTCTGCCTTTGCTTTCTTCTCTGTCTTTGTGTCCCGTCTGTGAAAGGTCAATGGCTTTCACAAGGTCATTGGATGATATAAGCTAGTGTATGTGAATGTGCTTGTCTTGCTTCCTCTCTCCATGTTAGGCTTTTCAGCCACCTTCCCCTTCTTCCCCACCTCTGACAACAGGCTGAGCTCCCAGTGTCCTCAGATCATGTGAAGAGGCAGAGATGAGTAGGGAGCCCTCACTGACCATTTCAGGGTAGGACACTGTTTCAAACTGCTTGGTCTCCGCGGAAGCTGGAGAGGATGTCAGGGACAAAGGAGCGAGCATTGCGTCACGGCCCATTTACAATGCGGGGTGGCAAAAGCAGGCTTACATTTGTGAGGACCTGGAAGTTTGTATTTGTATTATTTATTAATTATTGTGTTCTTTATTTGTATTACAGCCGTAAGCCTACTTTTGCCACCCCTGTATGCTGATCTGAGGCCTTCCTTTCCCTTAGTTAAAGCATAAGAATATTCTGTAATTAAATCAGAATCCATGTCTATGTTAAGTCACTATTGCCCATGACACAGGTCTATTTCCTGGGAAGCAAAACAAGTGAACAAGATGTTTTAAAGGTGAACTTTAAACAAAAACAAGCTGCTTTAATATTAAACTTTCTGCTAGATCTCCAAAAGAAAGTTACATAAAGCCCAGAGAGGCTAAGTATCCGTGGAATTTGCCTTTGGGGCTTTGTTCTGAGAAGGACAAGTACCATTCCCTGACGTAAGTGTATGCTGTGGCCTTGACTTTGCACTCTGTTTAGTTACAAGAATTTGAAAGAGCCAAAACCGGTTTGGCTCAGTGGATAGAACGTCAGCCTGCAGACTGAAAGGTCCCAGGTTCGATTCCAGTCAAGGGCATATACCTTGGTTGTGGGCACATCCCCAGTGGGGAGTGCAAGAGGCAGCTGATTGATGTTTCTAACTCTCTATCCCTCTCTCTCTTCCTCTATGTAAAAATATCTATCTATCTATCTATCTATCTATCTATCTATCTATCTATAAAACTTGAAAGAGAGAAGACCCTTGTGGCTTACCCGTGGTTAGGCAAACAGGCAGACCAAGGTCCACGCACAATGCCTGAGCCATGCCTACTAGTCCTCACACCTACTTGCAAGCAGCATTGGCAGCTTAAATATTACCAACCCCATTCTGCAGGAGGAGAGACGGGTCTAGAGACCAAGTTAGCTGCACAGCACAGAGTAAGTGCTTGGGTTGGATTTAAACTCTGCTCTTCTGTCTTAAATCCAGAGGTTTTTTTGTGTGTTTTTTTTTCTGTCTCTATAACATCCACCTCAGTTCTAGGACTCTTACCTTCCCAAGAGCCTCTACTGAGCTAAAATCAACCTCAACAGGATCATGCAGATAAATGTTATATACACACTTTTTCTATTGTTTGAGAATAAGATTCTGCCCTTCTTTCTATCCCTCAATACTTCAGTATAGATCTCCTAAGATCAAGAACACTTACAGTCGCCCTGACTGATTTGGCTCAGTGGATAGAACGTTGGCCTGCGGACTGAAGGTCCCAGGTTCAGTTCCAGTCAAGGGCATGTACCTTGGTTGAGGGTACATCCCAGTAGGGTGTGCAGGAGGCAACTGATCATTGTTTCTAACTCTCTATCCTCTCCCTCTCTGTAAAAAATCAGGATTAAAAAATACATGTATATTTAAAAAAATTCATAGGCCAGGATAATTATAAAAAATAGGAAATTTAATATTAACGCAGTTCTATAATCTGTTTAAATATCATCAATTACCCCAAGACTGTACTTTCTAGCTTCTTTAGTTCCTTTTTAAAATGGAGCAGTTTCTCAGTCCTTTGTTTTGAAGAAAGGGGCACTTTTGAGGAGCACAGGCCAGTTGTTCTGTGAAATCCCACAGAATGGGTTTGTCTGATTTTCCTGGGACCAGGTCATGGACTTCTGGCAAGAATATGGCATTCCTCCGGCATCCCCTCCAGAGGAATGCCAGTTTTCTTCTGACGCTGCTGTCTTTCCTTTTGTCACTAATGATCACACCGCTTTTCCCAGGCCCCACTAATCCTTGCTAACAAATCATTCCCGTTTGAAGCAGCTCTTTCTCTGCTTTGCCTGGGATGAGCAGAGCCGCTCTGCCAGGCCTCAGGATGCCTCCCATCTTTTGTAGGATGTGCGCTTTTATCTCCCGCTGATGCGCGCTGTGCCTCATACTGACGGATGTCTATAATGTCTGTGGTCAGTCAGCAAAGACATGGCAGGGATGGGCTGGGTCAGTTGTCAGAGCGAGACAGGAACTTACTGAGCACCTCCCCTGTCTGATGACTCTTGCTCACTCCTAATCGTGGTGAGGACCCATGTGTTGTGTATGTGCTATCACGAAAACAGGCGGGTTCTTGTTTCTCAGCAGTGATTCCAGCTGTCACTCCCTGCTCCTCACAGGCACAACCAAGGAGCAAGGCTGGCTGACTGGAATCCCCAGTAACGTTAAGGCGCCATACTGTCCTCGTGAGACTCACGCCATCTTACCTCTGAGAACGTGCTGGTAGCTGGATAACAGGAACTGCAGGTGCTCCACCAGCTCATCCCACGTCTGCCACTGGGCTTTGTCCGACTGCGGAGACAGAAGAGCACGTGCTAATGGCCACCCCCCCGGCGAAGGCATGAGCAGCTTCCTGGCCCTGGGACGTGATGCTCGGGTGGGGAGGTGTCCTGGCCTGACCCGAGGAGGGAGGCAGTACCTGGCACTTGAGCAGCGACGTGGAGTGGTTCAGGAAGTACAGGGCCTGGGCCAGCGACAGGGGCAAGCGGGTGGGCGTCTCGCAGCTGTGCAGGAAGATGATCTCCAGCACTTTGCAGCGCAGAAGGTGGCTCTCCATGGTGGTGAAGAACATCTCTCTGCGTGGAGAAGGTGAAGAGGGAGCTCACCGCCGGCTCTCATTTCCAGGAACGATCCACCATTCCCCCTGGATGCTCTCATTTGCCCTGAAACAGGCGGCTAAGAAAGAACCTACACACTACATGACTGAGGCCTGCACTCTCACCAGACACAGAACCCAATGGAGGCCTGTACCCTCACCAGGCCCGGGGACGGGCAGACACAGATTTATTCATGAACAACCACTGGAAGGGGAGAACCTTGGTATTGGAGAAGACTGATTTAGGACATTAAGAAGAACTACTTCATACTGTGACTAAGAGAATTAATGTTAAGAATAGTATTTCTGGATGTTCACAGTGTGCTAGATACTGTTCTCAGCAAGGAACCTTAAGATAAAGGGTTTTTTAGTATAACTTGGTGAGTGCCAATTTGCCCCTTCTGAGTGTTTGAAAGTAGGGCCACTTTTTACTTTAATTATTTTTGTCTATATTGAATCTAAATTTGTGGATAGTTATGTGGTCCTCAGACTTCTCCCCTCTCAGCAGAATCGGGGCTTAAATGAATGGAGAGAGTTGGACCCAAATGAAGCGGTAAAGCAACACAGCATCTAAGCATAGCTTCTCCCTGACCTCTCACAGGCGGCCTCCTTTGGACAGTGAGCCTGGGACTTAGAGGCCTGGGCTTAAATTCCGATTCTGAATCTGTTCAGCTGGGTAACCCTGGACTAGTTACTTCACATTTAGTATTTTTCTCCTCTTTTAGTCTTATGAAAATATGAGAACGTGACCATGACTGGCGCACTGTAGGGACCCAATAGATGCCGGTGTTAACCTTAGCCAGGTGTTTGCATTACACCCTATGGCTAATGTTTGGTAGGACTGTTTCATCCGATGGAGGAACCAGAGCGGAGGAAGAATATGCTTGGCTGCAGCTGGGAGCATCGGGGTTGGGTGAAGAGCAGAGAGCTGAGGGAGATAATTTCTCCGAGGGTCACACGTACACTGCTCTCCATAGTTACTCCCCGTACCAGCAAGTGTTCACGAATTCATATTCATTCCGGTTTACTTGTCTTCCTCTGGATTCTGAAATAGTTGGTTCAAACAAAGGATCCTTAATTCTAGCCAAAACCTCAGTTTCTGTATCCCCTCCCAGTGGAATGCTCGATTAATTCATGTTAGAGAAACTGGTTCCTTAGTCTTTCTGCCAGGCTCATTCCGCAGGCCCCGCCCTGCCCATTCAGATCATCTCTAACACTGGACATGCCTGCTTCCTCCGCCTCTCAGGCCGCCCATGAACATGTACGCCAGGCTCTCTGGCTGAGGGTCAGGGGAGAAGGTTGTGCTTAGCAGGTGAACCTTGAAGGAGTAAGATCGTTAGTTAATGGGTAAAGTAGGAAAGTTTGTGCTCCATTTAAGGTATCCCGACTTCTCCCAAAAAATTATGACTCAGTTGCAAATAATAAGAATTCATTGAGCCGAAGCTGGTTTGGCTCAGTGGTAGAGCGTCGGTCTGCGGACTGAAGGGTCCCAGGTTCAATTCCAGTCAAGGACATGTACATTAGTTGCAGGCACATCCCCGGTAGAGGGCGTACAAAGGCAGCTGGTCGATGTTTCTCATTGACGTTTCTAGCTCTCTCTCTCTCCCTTCCTCTCTGTAAAAAATCAATAAAATATATTATAAAAAAAAAAAAAAGAATTCATTAAAAACTGTCTTCTTGCCCTAATCCCGTGGTCGGCAAACTTCGGCTCGCAAGGCGAGCCACATGCGGCTCTTTGGCCCCTTGAGTGCGGCTTTTCCATAAAATATCACGGCCTGGGCGAGTCTATTTTGAAGAAGTGGCGTTAGAAGAAGTTTAAGTTTAAAAAATTTGGCTCTCAAAAGAAATTTCAATTGTTGTCCTGTTGATATTTGGCTCTGTTGACTAATGAATTTGACGGCCACTGCCCTAGCCGGTTTGGTTCAGTGGATAGAGCATTGGCCTGTGGACTGAAGGGTCCCAGGTTCAGTTCCAGTCAAGGGCATGTACCTTGGTTCAGGCACATCCCTAGTAGGGGGTGTGCAGGAGGCAGCTGATGGATGTTACTCTCTCCCTTCCTCTCTGTAAAAAAAATTAATAAAATATATTTAAAAACCAATAAAAAAAAATCTGTCTTTTACAGGTTATAGAAACAGGAACTACCCCCACCCCCCACTACTGTTTGGAATTTTATTTCAAAATGATGTTCCAGGAATGAAAAAGGAAAACAGAACTAAGACTCACCTCTGACTCCTCTCGGGAATGTCCAGCACAAACCCGAACATCATCTCGGCGATTTTATTGGAGCTGCAGGTGGGGGTCCTGTCCACCTCCACGGCTATGGACAGCATCCTCTGCAGCTGGCACACGATCCTGGGCCAGAACAGAGCAGGTGAGTGGCGGCCGGCCGGGAGGAGCCACCTGCTGGCAGGGAGGAGCCCACCAGCCATCTACAAGGTCTCAGGAGCACACAGGTCAGGGAGGACTACTCCAGCCACCAGCATGCTTTTGTCCAGCCGTTCCACCTACCTGAGTCCCTTCTGCCAGACCATACTATCTGAACCTCTCAGAACCTGGGGTGAGCTGCAAAAGCAAGCTGCTTTTATTTTTATTTTTTTTATTTTTTTTAATATATTTTTATTGATTTTGTACAGAGAGGAAGGGAGAGGGATAGAGAGCTAGAAACGTCGATAAGAGAGTCATCGATCAGCTGCCTCTTGCACACCCCCCACTGGGGATATGCCCGCAACCAAGGTACATGCCCTTGACCGGAATCGAACCCGGGACCTCTCAGTCCCCAAGCCGACGCTCTATCCATTGAGCCAAACCGGTTTCGGCAGCAAGCTGCTTTTAAATTCAAAGATAGAGACAGACAATCAGAAGGGTCTAGAGTACTTGGAGGATCATCTATAACTTTTGCTGTGCAGATGGAGAAACTGCTACCAAGTATTTGAATCTCTGATTCAGGGGGAAATACAGAGGTGGGAAGTAGGCTTACAGTTGTGAAATGCAGAGCTTGTTCTTGCATTATTTATTAGTTATTGTATTCTGTCCTTTTCCAGCTGCAAACCTACTTTGCCCACCCCAGTAGATATTCACCATTTGGTTTTCTCCTATTACTGCTTCCTTTACACTCATTTTGCTCAGTTCCTTCTCAGAACTTCAACTGGTGGGACGTGGCCCTCTCCCGTGAGACCCCACCAGGCTAACGTGGCAGAAGGAACCTGGACAGCCCTCAGGGGCGCGAGGCCGAAGCCCGCCTTTTCTAACAGGCATCTTCATTGTGATGGGAGAGAGGCTGTTGTTGAAAGCCTGAGGCGGTGACACAGTAGGTGGGCCAGAGGCACGGGCCTCAGATTCCGGCCTGCAGTGACAGGCTGTTCACCTGTTGACAAATGACTGGCAGGGCCTGGTTCAGAAAGCGGTGAGTGCTCTGAGGGACATGGGGCAGCCAGAATGGTAAACAGTAGTGCCTATTGTTATTGGTAAGATCATAGTAAATAGACTTTTATTTCTATTAATATTCACTTAAAATAAATGTCCTGTTACTATTATTCATGTGTGATTAGCTTCCTGTAAAGGACCCGTGTCAGCCTCTCTCGGATCTGTAGGCTGGGGTTCTGGGATGACCCTCCTTCAGGGCTGCCCACGTAAGTGCTTTTCTGCTCCAGGACATTCTCCATTTTGATGCAAGACTGTTTCCTAAGTTAGTCAAAACCCGTAGGCCTTATACGAAAATCTGCAACTAGACTGTAACATAGTGTTGTGAATTTAAGCACAAGTGGTGTGTTTGAAATGCCACGTGTGACTGATTTCTCACAACATGACTGACACAGGATGGAGGGTTACTTGTATAGGGCAGCTCCAGCCGCTAAAATCTTGGCATCTCTCAAAAAATACCCAGACCGCTCTCAGCCCCACCAAGAAACTCCAGGCATCTCTTCCCGGTGCTGTCTGAGCCACCGCTGTTCTGAGCTGGCAGGACTGGCAGGGTGAACGGCCAGGCCCTCCCAGGTGGGAGGAGAGGGACTAGCGGCTGCCGAGCGCCCACTCCCCGCCCCTTCTCTGTCCGTGAGGCGGAGGACGCCAGCTGCACTGCACTGCCTCTTGGTGCCCAGAGGGGAGGGCTGTGTCCCTGTGTTTTGCTTCACTTCGGTTATAAATCTGCGTTCCCGCAGTGGAGTCCTATCCGTCTATTTGGGGGGAGGGGGCATCTGCGGCTGTTCTGCCTTTGGAGTTAGAAATTCAGCCTCTGGTCAAACAAGACAGTCTTTAGTGAGACCCGTCTGCTCGAGGCTGGCTAGCGGGGAATGCTCTGAGGGAGCGGGGCCCTTTCTGGTCCAGCCCCGCAGCCCTGGCACAGGGGCTCCTGCCCTTACACCTGCGTGGCGTTCTTCGTCAGAGCGGGAGGGGGAGGCGTGTGGCTGCTGCCGGCCTTCGTGGTGCCTGTTCCCGAGCCGGTGAGACTCCCATTTGGGGGCTGAGGTAACGCGCCTTCGGTCACCGCCTTAACCAACCACTTGATCACATCTCTGCCAGGGAAAAGAGATTAGAAAAAGCTTCACCTTTTGTCTGGTTGGATGGTGCTCAGAAGTGCAGCCTTAACCTGGGCTCCTAACCGCCTAGGTCTCCCCACTGGCCACATCCATGTAGCCACAGCCTTAATCTCATAGCCGTCTCTTACTGAATCAAAGACACCTCGTTTTCCATCTGGAACAGATGGCTTTCTTCACTGATAGAGCACAAATGGAGGACCCAGTTTGCATTTTGAGGCCACAAACGCCTGTTTTTAAACCCAAGAATCACTCTGTGTAGTGGGAGGCCCCGTCAGGAGGGGCGGGAAGGAAAGTGACTGACAGCATTGGCTAGCGTGGGATCGTGGCTCCCGCTGCCTCCTCCATCCAATGCCTGCACTCAACCACACAATGGTGGACAGAACTGCTCTCATTCAAACTGATACTTTTAAATTAAAACCCAGCGACGCTGTCCTGCGCTCTGGGGATTCTCCACTTACTGATTTCCTATCCCTAGACTGACTGCCAGTGAGGTTTCTCTTAGATCTCCTGAGGCTGTGAGGACAACAGTGAACAGACCACAGGAAGTCTGATGGCCTTGGGAGAAACGCATCTCTGGTGCCCAGCCTCCGCTTGGCAGAGAGGATGTGTCTTGGGCTGTCCATGGTCTCAGTAACCATCCCTGTCACAGCCTCCGCTCTAGAGTGCCTTCCCACCCCCTGCCTCCCGCCGCCCCAGCGCTCCGGGCTGGCCACCTGACGTTGTGGGGCTGCTTGTCGCAGGACAGCACCATGCTGGCGATGGACTGCTGCAGGTGCTGCCGCTGCTTCCGCAGCGTGTGCTGGAAGTCGTCCTCCAGGGTCTGCACCACGTAGCGCAGGAAGAGGACGCGCCCAGGCAGATGCTGTCCCTGCGGGAGAGAATGAGAAGTAGTGCATCTCCCAGTGACAGTGAGCACGGGGCCCTCATTGAGACTCAATCCCGCCAAAACCGGTTTGGCTCAGTGGATAGAGTGTGGGCCTGAGGACTGAAAGGTCCCGGGTTCGATTCCGGTCAAGGGCATGTACCTTGGTTGAGGGCACATCCCGGTGCGGGGTGTGCAGGAGGCAGCTGGTCGATGTTTCTCTCTCATTGATGTTTCTGGCTCTCTATCCCTTCCCTTCCTCTCTGTAAGGAATTAATAAAATATGTTGAAAATAAAAAAAAGACTCAGTCCCAAGGAAGGCCACGAGTCCACAGTGCGCCTGCCCTGGCAGGGAGAGCAGGCAGACAGGTCAGCACAGATGAGGGAAACGGTGTTCCTAGGGCTCAGGGTGCAGACTTCCCGATGATGAGGGACGCAGGGAAGGGAGTCTCTCACTCAGTCTATCAGTTTCAGAATAAAGCCTTCACTGCGGCTCTCCGAACAGAGGCGGGAGCTGGCTCCCAAACATCTCTGCCGAACGCTGGCTAAGCCACCGTGACCCCCGGCGGGGACCTCCGGCAGCGGGAGCAGGGATGCAGCCTCACTGGCCGGCAGGTCTGCGGGCTTTCTGTGCCAGGTGAAGACCCTCCGCTTTGGGGGCACTCAGACCTCATTTCCGGCTGTTTGTCTGTTCGGTCCTCTTATCTAACGCAGGCCTGAGTCTCCGTGTCCTGGGTTTCTGTGGTCATTCTAACCAGAGCCGATGTCACTGTCACTCTGCAGGCGCAGGCGCAGTCAGCCGTTTCCCTTTGGGAGACAGTGCTGGGTCCAGGCCGGGCACTCGGGCTGCGAAGCTTCAGAGCACGAGAGGGCACCCACCAGGTCTGGCCTCTGCGGGGACTTCTCAAACACCCAGGGCAGCACGTTTTCTAGAAACTGACCTCTTGGTCAGCAGGAAGAAGGGCCGTTCTGAGTATCTACCATTTCTTCCTTTCTTTGGAGGATGTGGGGATGGGATACTTTTGTCTTCCAAAAGTACGTGTTCTCTCATTTTTATCGATGTAAATGCTTTCGGAAAACTCAAGGGCTTGTGCTGATTTCTGAATCTTCCGGTGACACCTCTCCGCAGCCATCTGTCCTCCAGCGCCCGCAGGCAGAGCTGAGCTTTCTGCAGGTTACCCTAAAGATCTCTAAAACACGCTCTATCGCACTGTGTTTTTGTTTATCAGCTTTTGACATTACTGATTGGTTTCTGCTATGCTAGATGATGACTTATCTCATTTATGCCATATCCCACTTCTCTTCCTAAAATAACTACCTCAATTTATGTCCCAACCTCTACAAATAATATAGTCTGTCTCTCCATGCTGTAAGATAAGGACACTGTAATAGCCCTACTATTCTCAGAGATGCTCTTTTCATTTCCCATCCTTTATCTTCTATACTTTTCTATTTTCCACTGTCAAAGCGAATAAAATTGTCTTCCATGCTTTGTATAAAATTGATTTTAAACATGATAACTGAATATTGCTTACAGTGTAAGGACTATGTTAAAATTATTTACTACATTGGAGATCCATACAGTATACTAAGAAAATCATTTCTTTCTGGTGAAGATTTTTTATCTTCTTAAAGCTTCTTTTGAATCCTTTCTACACTGCCTGACATTATCAGTTTAGTTCTTTCACCTCCTCAAGAATAGTGTTGAATTGTTGAATTTTGAGAATACTCTTCCAAATTGATTTTTTTTTTTTTGGTATTTTTTTTAAAATTTTTTATTTTTTAAAAATATATTTTATTGATTTTTCACAGAGAAGAAGGGAGAGAGATAGAGTTAGAAACATCTATGAGAGAGAATCATCAATCAACTGCCTCTTGCACCCCCCCTACTGGGGATGTGCCCGCAACCCAGGTACATGCCCTTGACCGGAATCGAATTGGGACCTTTCAGTCCGCAGACCGACACTCTACCACTGAGCCAAACCGGTTTCGGCATTTTTTGGTATTTTTAAAAACAACTTTGCTAACAAACCATAAAATTCATCCATTTTAAATGTATAACAAATGATTTGTTATAAATATATCAAGTTCTGCTACCATCACCATTTTATTTATTAGTAGTATTATTTATTATTTTTTAAAATATATTTTATTATTTTTACAGAGAGGAAGGAAAAGGGATAGAGAGTTAGAAACATTGATCAGCTGCCTCCTGCACATCCCCTACTGGGGATGTGCCCTCAACCAAAGTACATGCCCTTGACCGGAATTGAACCCGGGACCCTTTAGTCCGCAGGCCAATGCTCTATCCACTGAGCCAAACCAGTTAGGGCAGTATTATTATTTTTAATTGTTGACATTAGACATGTCCCCAATTTCTCTGTTTGCCCTCATTCACTGAGACCCCGCCCTCCTCCCTGTGGCCCTCCCCACATTGTGGTCTGTGTCCACTGGCCACACATTCATGTCCTTTCGGCAGGTTTTCTCCCTCCTTGGCTGCGGCCCTTCCCACATGGCCTCTGGCTTCTCTGCCTCGCTTCATCCATCATCACTCTCACATTTCCTCTAGATCTCCCCACCTTCATTCAGACCGAATGTTCTTCCTTTCATTGCCATGGATTAACAACTTCCCTACTCATTTACGGTTATTTCTCAGGGGAGCTCGAGAAAGAGAGGGATACGTGAATGTCCTCAATCTTGAGTGAGAAGACAGCACATACCATGTCAGTAGGCATTATCTGATGGGGATGAGAGAATAAGGAAATAATGGCAGAGACTTGACTATCCGCTTTGCTGTTACTGTTGTTTCTGGTGAGAATTTCCTCTGCAGGAGACACCCCCCTCATAACTGCCCGGTTACCTCTTCCTCCATGACGTACGTGAGCAGCTTCCAGTCCCACTCCACCGTCTTGGCATTAGCTGGATGGAGCCTGAAAGTCAAGGGGCGAGCTGTTAGCGTTCTGAGAGCTCAGTGGGGAGGGGCTGGGGTGTCGGCGACAGAAGCCAGAAGCCTCTCTGATCCTGAGCGCTGCTGCCCGCCCCCTTCGATACCATACGTTCACTTGGAGGCAGGATTTCCTTCTCTTTCTCTGCCCCCCGCATCCACTTCCCCTTTGGAAGGCATTAGTGACCCCATTTTGCCTTGAGGAAATGAACCTTCATTAGTTAGGCCACTGGCTTTGCCACCAGGACCCTGGGATGAAGCCTATGGATTCAGTGATAGTCTACCCTCAGTTTGCAGGGATTGTCCACAGAGGGGCTCACGTCTTAGGTTATGCCAAGTAAAGCCTAAAGCCTCAATTTCAGAACGCTGTGTGCTTAGAAAGGAAGCCGGTTCGCTCTCCCACTCAGAGGATCGAGAAAGCTAGAGGCTGAGAAGGCGGCCACATGCAGCCCGGGAGCAGAAGCAGAGCAGAGCTGAAAAACGGATCCTTATAACTGTTTTTAACTGAATTACGTCGTTTCATTCCTAGGTTTCTAGTAACATGCAGCATTACAGAGTCTTTTACTATCTGTGACCGCCAGTGTGGATTGGCTTTCCTGTCAACTAGCAATCCAAATAACTCTAGTATGTCACCTAGTAAGCCAATAACCAAGTCACCCTCTCTAATGGCTAGCAGAACAGAGCCCCAGTCCAGGCTCCCTAGCAGGGCTGCCCACAGCTAAGGCTCATACTGTTGGATTTTCATGAGGAGCATGTAGGCCTCCTTCAGGACGTCCACGGTCTCAGAGCCGCTGAGCAGGATTTTCTGGATGATGTGTGCCACGATTTCTCTGGGTGGGTAATGCTGGGGGGACACGAAGTCCATCAGAAACTGCACCGTCCCCAGGGGGAAATTTTCTTCAATGGTGTTTGTTACCATTCTTAGTCTTCGATGGGGGATGGGTTCTAGTTTTTGACCCCTGTTCTGTAGAGACAAAGAGAAATAAATTAGGATAGGTTTCTACAGACTTAAAAACAAGAGGTTCTGGAATAGGTTGAAGACAGCAAAGTTGTCCATGCATTTGAAATATTCATAATTTAAAAAAAAAAAAAGAGACTGGAAGGGCTTATTTAAAAATGTTCAATGACATGGGGAAATGCTTATATTAAGTTAAAAAACAAGAATTCAGTATTCTGCATATAACATGACTTCCTCTGTGTTAAAATATAGCATAGCAAGACAAGCAAAGAGTCAAGAGCTAGCCTAAGCTGATTTTGGGGTGAGGGTGATAAGATATTTAGGGGTAGTTATAATAATTTATCAGGTACTGAAGTAGAGGAAGAAATATATTTTACATTATGTTTTACTGTTAGGCAAAGATCCCATTTTGTTCTCTCTCTCTCTCTCTCTCTCTCTCTCTCTCTCTCTCAGTTGCTAGTAAATATTAAGTTGCTTTCTCACCCAAAAAATATGTATATAAAGTCTGGGAGAGAAAAAAGTGAAAAGTGGTTTCTATTATCTGGGTAGTGGAATTATAGGTGATTTTTTTCTATATGCTCTTTTGTATTTTCAATTTTTCCATAATGGACATATATTACATTCATAACCAGAATAAAAACAAACATTAAGAAGTTTGATATAGGAATAATAGCATTAATTATAAAACAATTTTTGTACATTGAACTTATCCTCATTTCTCACAATAACCTTAAGAAATACATATTATTGCTCCGGCCAGTTTGACTCAGTGGATTGAGCATTGGCCGCGGACTGAAGGTTCCGGGTTCAATTCTGGTCAAAGGAACATGCCAAGAATGTGGGCTCAATCCCTAGGAGGGGGCATACAGGAGGCAGCTGATTAGTGATTCTCTCTCTCTCTCCCTTACTCTCTGAAATCAATAAAAAAAAATATTTTTTTTAAAAAAGTACATATTCCTACTTTATAGATAAAATAAACCCTGAGATTTAGAAAGTAAGCATTTGTCGTACATTGCCAGAAGCCAATTCCAGCATGTCATAATTGCAAGAGTTTCACTGAAAAGTTGATGGAACTTGGGGACTCACCCAAGTTCCATCAACCCAAGGGTTGAGTCACATATGTTATTGCCTGTTGGGAATGGCTGAAGGCATTTCCCCAAACCTGAAAAGGATGCATTAAATTGAATGCTTGCTGTCAGACAGCAGGGCATCTTTATCTATCATTGCCTCCTGTTGGCCAAACACCTGAACACCCAAAGGCAATTCCCCATTCTGACAATGCTTCTGTAAGAAACCCTAACCTTTGAAGTGAATATCTCCACCTTGCCTTAGGACAATTTGTGTTAATAAAAAGCAAGGGGTCCTGAGGCAAGAACTCGATTTCTTCAGCCAGGCTCCTCTGCCTTCCCCTAATGCCTTTCTAAATTATGTTTCATCTCTGGACTCTTCTTTAATTTACACACAGCCCCTACTGCAAATTCTAGAACCCTTCAAGAAGCCGGATCAAGACCCACTGTTGTTAAATGTAGCCCAACGTCTGGCAATACATTAAATGGTTTCGCAAACAGGGGAAGATAAAAATGTCAAGTTCATATTGGGCATGTTCTCTCATGCTTGGATTCCTGCTAGCATTCTAACCTTATGCTAGGCCTGTTCAGAGGGCATCTAAGCCCTGGGGGAAGCCAGGTTAGCTCACCTCTCTCATGTCTTTATCGGGTATTAGTGTCTGGAAGAAAAGGTGATGCACCGGAGGTCGTAAGAAGTACTTCAGTCTATGCAGGCATGGTCTGTTGTACAATGCGCCTGCTGGTGATCGTGCTTGTATGTGGGCAGACCCGGGGTTGGCAGGCTCTGACAGTGACATCCCCTTTCTGGCTGGAGTTTCTGTGACAGAGAGCCAGGGAATTTTCTCTAAGGAAGTTTCAGACTGTGGAGACTGTGGGCTGAGAGAGCAGCTTGGAGAAGATGGACCTGAGACATCCATAGGAGTGTCATGGTTCTGTACATCATTTGGGATAGAGTCAGGCCTGTTTTCTAGCAAGGGTGGCATGTCTCCAGGTGAATGGAGCACATCAGGTAAATGCGCGACTTCTGCAGTTAACTGTGGCATATCTCTTGGAGACTGTGGTGCGCATCTTGGTGACCATGGCACATCTCTAGGTGACTGTGGCATACCTCTTGGTGACTGTGGCAAACCTGTTGGTGACTGGGGTGCACATCTTGGTGATTGCGGTGCATCTCTTGGTGACCACGGTGTATCTCTTGGTGATTGCGGTACATAACTTGGTGTCTGCGGTGCATCTCTGGGTGACCTCAGTGTATCTCTTGGTGACCGCGGTGTATCTCTCGGTGACCGCATTGTATCTCTTGGTGATTGCGGTACATAGCTTGGTGTCTGTGGTGCATCCCTTGGTGACGGCAGTGTATCTCTTGGTGACCGCGGTATATCTCTTGGTGACGGCAGTGTATCTCTTGGTGACCGTGGTATATCTCTTGGTGACGGCAGTGTATTTCTTGGTGACCGCAGTGTATCTCTTGGTGGCAGCAGTGTATCTCTCGGTGATTGCGGTGCATAGCTTGGTGTCTGTGGTGCATCTCTTGGTGACCGTGGAACATCTCGCAATGACTGTGACATGTCTCCTGATGACTGGGGCACATCTGGCGGCTGTGGCATATCTCCCAGTGACTGTGGCATGTCTTGCAGATGTGCCACTTCCTGTGGACAGGATATGTTCTGAGGTGGGCCAGGTACACCTTGAGGTAGGCCCAGAGAGTCTTGAGACGGGCAGAGAGAGTCTTGTGATGGGCCTGGTGAGTGCTGAGGATGCCATGATGAGTTTTGAGGTTGGCCTGGTGAATGCTGAGGATGCCATGTTGAGTCCTGAGGTGGGCATGGTAAGTGCTGAGGATGCCTGGAGTCCTGAGGTGGGCATGGTAAGTGCTGAGGATGCCAGGAGTCCTGAGGTGAGCATGGTAAGTGCTGAGGATGCCAGGAGTCCTGAGGTGGGCTTGTCATACTTTGCTGAGGGCATGACATATTCTGAAGGCATGGCATTTCTTGAGGCAGGTTAGGCAAAGCTTGTAGTTGGCACTGCGCAGGTTGTGATGGGCACGACAAGGCCCGTGGTGGGCAGGAGGAGGCTCGTGGTGGGCATGGCAAGGATTGCAGTGGGCATGGCAAGGCTTGTGGTGGGCAAGGGACATCTTGCTGAGGGCATGGCAAGGGCACCCTTTGACTGCTGCTGCTGCCATTATTGCTTATTGGGGAGAGGGAGTGAACATCTAGGCTGGACAAGAAGCTCAAGTCATCTTTGAACGCGGCTGAGCTGCAGTTCGGCTGTGCCGGGCACACAGGGGCCCCGCGGATGGATGCAGGGGGGTGGGCGCCTGCAAATGCGGATTCCTCCAAAAGGTCCAAATCCACAGGGTCGCTGTTAATGATCCTCCGCGCTGCGGGCCACGCGCTCCTGTCCGCCCGCCCTTCCGTCGCCTCTTTGCCCGCGAGGCTGGCACATGTCTGAGGGTTGGCTGACTCCTTCTGGGAGGGAGCAACGGGTTCCAGAGTCAAGTCAAGAGTGGCAATAGGTCTGTTTTCCTCCTCCGTTCTCGTCAGATCAATCACACAGATGGCACTGCGATCCTTTGGCCTCGGTCTGGCTTCTCTGGTTAAGTCAATGAAGTCCTGTTGAAGGATGGTGAGAAGACAAAGGGTCAAGTAGGCAGTCTCCGCTTTATCTAAGAAGATACATCTGAGCTTTTAAAGATCAACTACAGGAAAAGAGACGCTAACATAATAGACTCCACTGCGTGCTAAGAAATGTTCTTTAATTTTCACAATGACCCACCGTGCGGAGGGAAAACAGAAGTTCAGAGACATGAGTCATTTACGAGGATCACACAGCTAACTAGTAGAGACAAACATGAAACCCTAACGGAGAGAGGCTTTAAAAAATTAAAACAGTACACAAGATGGAAGGTTAACAATTTCTTTCTGAGCCCAGTCACACTCCCTGGGAACACTCACTCTCACCTACTTCTCGTGTTCAGATGATTTTTAAGAAACCAATTCTACAAAACTTAGAGAAACAGACATTAAGTAATTTATCCTATTCAAGATCATTGTAAAAGGCACATAAGCTTCCTGTTTCATTTTGCAAACCTCACATAATACAACAGAATGTGGTCAGGAGAAAAGAGAAATTGAAAGGCGCTCCTTGTTTGCTCCAGGTGGTCTTGGTTTATGTCTGTTATACTAGGGTAATTATTATCAGCTCTCCCTTTCACTCTCAGAAGTGTATCAGTGTGTATAATAATGTCATCCTAATTGCTAACCAGTCTCACTCATGAATAGAAATGCCAATATCCTCTCTAAAATATTAGCAAATCAACTGCAGTATTTTTTTAAAGAGAGTTCCATTTCTCATCAAAAGGACTAATTAGATACTCCGATAAGCCAACCTAATAAAAGCTAGAATAAATACATAAATGTAAAAACATGGGAGAAGCCACAAGGAAAAAACAACCAACAAAAAGCCAGGGTAGCTGTAATAAGATCAGATAAAATAGACTTCACTGAAAACAGTATCACTAGATAAAGAGGGTCCCTGCACAATAAAAGATTTATTTCATCAAGAGGAGAATATATATATGTGTGTGTATATATATGTATGTATATATATATATATATTGAAAAGAGACAAAATTATAGATGTTTTCAAGGTAAAAAAAAGATGAGAAAAAGATGAGAAGATATTATGAATAATTTAAGTCAAAAACACTTGGGAACTTAGATGAAATAGATAAATTCTGGAAAAAAATAAAGCTTAGCAAAACTGACTTAAGAAACTGGGTGCTGGGTATATGAGGGATAATTCATGATTTGTTCTATAATATTTTTCCATGTTTGAAATTTTCCGTAATAAAAAGATATTTTAAAATTGACTCAAGAATATAAAGTCAAAATATTCCTTTAACTAATAAACAAATCAAATCATTAATTTTTTTCCTTCCGCCAAGACCGGTTTGGCTCAGTGGATAGAGCGTGAGCCTGTGGACTCAATGGTCCCAGGTTCGATTCCTGTCAAGGGCATGCACCTTGGTTGTAGGCACATCCCCTGTGTGGGGTGTACAGGAGGCGGCTGATCGATGTTTCTCTCTCATCAATGTTTCTGGCACTCTGTCCTTCTCCCTTCCTCTCTGTGAAAAATCAATAAAATATTTTTAAAAAATTTTTCCTTCCAAAAATTGCCAGACCCAGGTTACTTTAAAAAGAGAATTCTCACCGAAACTGGTTTGTCTCAGTGGATAGGGCATTGGCCTGCGGACTGAAGGGTTCCAGGCTTGATTCTGGTCAAGGGCATGTACTTTAGTTATGGGCATATCCCCAGTAGGGGGTGTGCAGAAGGCAGCTGATCAATATTTCTCTCATCAATGTTTATAATTCTCTCTCCCTCTCTGTAAAAAATCAATAAAATATATTGGGTCGGCAACTAAGTAATTGCGGGTTTCACACATATGGCTTCAGTTGAATTTTTAGGTTTGCAGACGTAGTACAAATGTAAAACACATTTTGTTATTTGATAGTTGGCTATTCAGCTGTTAATCAGTAAAAAAAAGTTTTTTGATCTGTTTTGTAGTTTTCGTTTGGCGTTCGTTGAAAAATGGAAAATCAAAAGGAACATTTTCGTCATATTTTGCTTTTTTATTTCCGCAAAGGGAAAAACGCATCGCAAGCTCATAAAAAGTTATGTGCTGTTTATGGTGACGAAGCCTTAAAAGAACGGCAGTGTCAAAATTGGTTTGCCAAATTTCGTTCTGGTGATTTTTCACTCAAAGATGAAAAACGCTCTGGTCGTCCAGTTGAAGTTGATGACGCCCTAATCAAAGCAATAATCAATTCGGACTGTCACAGTACAACACGTGAGATTGCAGAGAAGCTTCATGTATCACATACATGCACTGAAAATCACTTAAAACAACTTGGCTATGTTCAAAAACTCGATACATGGGTTCCTCACGAACTGAAAGAATCACAGTTAACGCAACACATTAGCAGCTGCGATTTGCTAAAGAAACGTAATGAAAATGATCCATTTTTAAAACGACTGATAACTGACGATGAAAAATGGGTTGTTTACAACAATATCAAGCGGAAAAGATCATGGAGCAGGCCAGGTGAACCAACTCAAACAACATCAAAAGCTGATATTCATCAAAAGAAGGTTTTGTTATCAGTTTGGTGGGATTACAAAGGAATTGTCTACTTTGAACTCTTACCACCCAACCGAACGATCAATTCTGATGCCTACATTGAACAACTAACGAAATTAAACAATGCAGTTGAAGAAAAGCGGCCCGAATTGACAAATCGAAAAGGTGTTGTATTCCATCATGACAATGCAAGGCCACACACATCTTTGGTCACTCGGCAAAAATTAATGGAGCTTGGTTGGGATGTTTTGCCACATCCACCATATAGTCCTGACCTTGCACCATCTGATTACTTTTTGTTTCGATCTTTACAAAACTCCTTGAATGGTAAAAATTTCAATAATGATGATGATGTCAAATCGTACCTGATTCAGTTTTTTGCTAATAAAAACCAGAAGTTTTTTGAACGTGGGATTATGATGCTGCCTGAAAGATGGCAAAAGGTCATTGATCAAAATGGGCAATACATTACAGAATAAAGTTTAGTTCCATGAAAAAAATTTTTAAAATCCGCAATTACTTAGTTGCCGACCCAATATTTAAAAAAAGAGAATTCTTAAATGATGTTTCTCTTTCCCTGTCTCTCCCCCTCTCTTCTACTCTCTCTCAAAATCCATAGAGCTCTAGCTGGTTTGGCTCAGTGGATGGCACATCAGTCTGAAGGATCCCAGGTTCAGTTCTAGTCAGAGGCACATGCTTGGTCCCAGTGTGGAACATGCAGGAGGCAGCCGATCAGTTCTCTATCATCATTGATGTTTGTATCTCTCTCCATCTCCCTTCCTCTGAAATCAGTAATAATCATCTTAAACTAGAGGTCTGGTGCATGGATTTGTGCACTGGCAGGATCCCTTGGCCTGGCCTCCGCCCTCTCTCAATCCGGGACCCCTCAGGGGATGTCAGACTGTCGATTTTGGGCTTCTAGTATGCATACATGATCTGTGGTTAATCTCTTCCCGCCCTACCCCCTGCTCCCCTGCCCTCTAAGATTCAGTCTGTTCTTGTCCCCATGCCTGTATGTTGAGTGTTTGCCCTTTGGTGGTCAGTGCGTGTCACAGCTATCAGTCAAATGGTCCAACAGCTGAACAGTCACTTAGGCTTTTATATATCTTTTATATATAGAGATAAATCAATAAAAATTAATAGAAAATAAACAAAAAATGTTTGGTAGAATACATCTGGGCCAGGTGCTTTCTGATATTGAAGATTTTTAATTACGATTAAATTTCTTTAATAGATATAGGTCTATTCAGATGGTCTATGGTCTATTCATAGGACTATTAAAACAAAATATTTAAAATTTTAAAATTATTGTTTCTTCTCTAATTAACCTATACATTTAAACAAAATTCCAATGGATCCCACAAAGACTAACAGTATGTCCATAACAGTGGGATATATTAAAATTATGAATACACATTACACTTTAATTCCAAAATTCCACTGCAAGAAACTATCTTACAGACATATTTTTATGAAGAGTTTATCACATCATAATCTGAAACACAAAAGAAAAATTAAATTCAATGAGAGACTGATTAGTTTTTGTTAATCCTATATAATAAAAGCATAGTATGCAAATTGTGCCTTGACCAGGAGTCCATTGTGGTTTGACCAGGGAGTGGGACAAGCCAGGGGAAGGGAGGGAGGCCCTGGCTGGTGGCAGCGGCTGCGGCAGCAGGAACCAGGGGCAGTGAGGGAGTTCACTGGGCCTCTAAGTGTTAGATAAGATGCAGCTGATAAAATATGCATTGAATGAATATTTGTGCCAGGCATCATGTTATGCACTGGGAATACCATTGTGAGCAAAATGGATAATAGTAGGAATGATACTAATATTTTTTATAAATTACTATTATTTATTTTCTAATTAACTTCAGCAAGGGAAGGGAGAGAGAGGCAGAAACATCAATGACGAGAGAACCACTGATCTCTTGCATGTCCCACACTGGGAATTGAGCCCGCAACTTGGGCATGAGCCCTGACCAGGAATTGAACTATGACCTTCTGGCCCAAAGGTTGACACTCAACCATTGAACCACACTGGCCAGGCCTAATTTTTTTTAATTATTATTATTTTTAACATATTTTATTTATTTTTTACAGAGAGGAATGGAAAGGGATAGAGAGTTAGAAACATCGATGAGAGAGAAACATCAATCAGCTGCCTCCTGCACACCCCCTACTGGGGATGTGCCCACAACCAAGGAACATGCCCTTGCCCGGAATCGAACCCAGGACCCTTCAGTCCACAGGCTGACACTCTATCCACTGAGCCAAACCGATTTTGGCAGGCCTAATGTTTTTTAAATAACAAAAATATATGAAATGTTTTTTATTTTTATTTTTTTAGCTATTTTATTTTTAAAAAATATATTTTATTGATTTTTTATAGAGAGGAAGGGAGAGAGACAGAGAGCTAGAAACATCAATGAGAGAGAAACATCAATCAGCTGCCTCCTGCACACCTCCCACTGGGGATGTGCCCACAACCAAGGTACATGTCCTTGACCGGAATCAAACCTGGAACCTTTCAGTCCAAAGGCTGACGCTCTATCCACTGAACCAAACCGGTTTCAGCTATTTTATTTTTTTAATTTAATAATATTTATTGTTCAGGTTAGTACAATTATTTCTCTTTTTTCTACTCATAGCTCCCCTCCACCATGTTCCTACCCCACCCTCTGTCCTTACCTCCCCCCCACTGTCCTCATCCATTGGTGTATGCTTTTTGTCCAGTCTCTTCCCTGCACCCCGCTACCCTTTCCACCCGAGAATTGTGAGTCCACTCCCTTTCTATGCCCCTGATTCTATTATATTTACCAGTTTATTCTGTTCATCAGATTTTTTATTCACTTGATTTTTAGATTCACTTGTTGATAGATATGTATTTGTTGTTCATAATTTTTATCTTTACTTTTTTGTTCTTCTTCCTCTTCTTAAAGAATACTTTCAGCATTTCATATAATTCTGGTTTGGCAGTGATGAGCTCCTTTAGCTTTTTCTTGTCTGTGAAGCTCTTTATCTGACCTTCAATTCTGAATGATAGCTTTGCTGGGTTGAGTAAACTTGGTTGTAGGTTCTTGCTATTTATCACTTTGAATATTTCTTGCCACTCCCTTCTGGCCTGTGTAGTTTCTGTTGAAAAATCAGCTGACAATCATAAGGGTGCTCCCTTGTAGGTAACTGTTTTTCTCTTGCTGTTTTTAATATTCTCTTTTGGTCTTGGCAATTTAATTATGATGTGTCTTGGTGTGGTCCTCTTCAGATTCCTTTTGTTTGGGGTTCTGTGCACTTCCTTGACTTGTAAGTCTACTTCTTTCACCAGGTGGGGGAAGTTTTCTGTCATTATTTCTTCAAATAGATTTTCGGTATCTTGCTCTCTCTCTTCTTCTGGGACCCCCATAATTCTGATGTTGATAAGCTTGAAGTTGTCCCAGAGACTACTTACACTGTCTTCAAATTTTTGGATTCTTACTTCTTTTTGCTTTTCCAGAGTAGTGTTTTTTGCTTCTTTGTATTCCAAATTTTATTTTATTTTATAAATATATATTTTATTGATTTTGTACAGTGAGGAAGGGAGAGAGATAGAGAGATAGAAACATCGATGAGAGAGAGTCATCGATCAGCTGCCTCTTGCACACCCCCTACTGGGGAAATGCCCGCAACCAAGGTACATGCCCTTGACCGGAATCGAACCCGGGAACCTTTGTTCTCCAAGCCCACACTCTATCCATTGAGCCAAACCGGCTTCGGCTGTATTCCAAATCTTTGACTTGATTCTTGTGATCCTCTAGTCTGCTTTTAGGTCTCTGTATAATATTTTTTATTTCAGTCATTGTATGCTTAATTTCTAGTTGATCCTTTTTCATATACTTGAAGGTCTCATTAAATTTATCAGTCTTTTTTTTTTTTAGGAAATTCTTGAAAAACCTTATAACCGTGGTTTTGAAATATATATCCATTCTTTTTCTTTCTTCCATTTCCTTCATTAGTGGCCTTCCTCTTTGTCTCCTCATTTTAGCTGCTTCCCTGAGTTGATGGAGTGGCTGTGTGTGCTAGGTGTCCTAGCAGGGCCCAGTGGCTCAGCCTCCCTAGTAACCTGAGGTGGACACACTTGGTGGGCTGTGTGTGCAGACTTGTTGTAGTTAAGCGTAGATTGTTGTTAGTATCACTGGGGGGAGTGATATAGTGTGTTTTGATTTATACAAGGCAAATTGGCTGTGAGTATCAGCTATGTCTCCGTTGGGAGAGCTACTATGCTCGGCATCCTTGGATGGGGCGGAGTCTCAGGGTGGAGCAGACAGCCTTAGTTTCCCGTCAGCCCTGCCCTACAAGGCCTCTGTGTCTCAGTGTCCTGCGACAATGGCTACACACACATCTGAGAGAAGGTTGCTCTCGAGTTTCGCCCGCTGCCAGACAATCCAGTTTCTCCCTGAATGAGTCCAGGTATCCAAACCCTCACTCGGAACTGGATTTCTGTGCAGTCGGGAGGTTCTGTTTCTCTCCCGAATGAGAGAGCTAGTGTCGCGCTTGCTGCCCGCCCTCTCCAAGCACGATGAGTAAACCAGCTGCATTATTCAGCCAGCAGCTATTTCTGCACGCGCAGGTCTCCGCACCTCTGTCCTCCACAGCTCCTGAGTATCAGTGTCCTTTTCTCTTTCCTTCTAGTTGTAGTTTCTACTCAGCCAGCTTTCCAGTGTTTCTGGACAATGTCTGCTCTGTCTTCCAGTTGCAGCTTTGAAATTATTGTGCGAGGCAGCAGTATAGGTGTTTACCTATGCCACCATCTTGGTTTCTCCCTATTAAATGTTTTTTAAAAAGTATGATTCCATTGGGAAAAAATTAGACATTTATATATTTTTATGTACATACACAAAAAAGTTCTGGAATAATACACAAAAACTGTTAGTTATCTCAAGAGAGTAGGAATGAACAGAGGAGAATTCTTACTAATGTCCTGAAATTTTTCCTGTGTATAATTTTTAATTTAAAATGGGGTAATTTTATTTTTCAAAATATATAATTGTGTACTTTAAAGAAATAAAAACAGAAAGCCCTTGGAGGGTACAGGACTTCCTTTTGGAGTAAAGAAAAATTTATTAAAGTAGATAATGGTGGTGGTTGTACAACTGAGGGAATTTTATGTCTGGTATGAAATTATCTATATATATAAAAGGCTAATATGTTAAGTGTCCATCCAGGTAATGATGTCATGTAGCAATACCTGGCTTCCTTTCCCTAGTGACTAGCCTCCTTGCAATTTCTCCAGCCCAGGAACATGACTTGCTTTATAGTCAGTTGCAAACATTTTACACTTTTAACCAAATGTCTGTGAAGCGTTTTTCTCATGCCTTATCCCATTTTATCCTCACAGAAGTCCTGGAGTAGGTAGATAGGAGACTCAGTAGAATCCTATTTTCTTTTCATTAGCCAGAAAACGAAGATTTAGAAAGTGTAGACACTTGACTTGACTGAAACTAAGTAAGAAATGGTGGACCTTGACAATGACTTCGTTTTCTCACTGCACAGAATATAGTCAAACACTTCTGCAGTTAAATATTTTACCCTTTGTTCTCCCTGCATGATCTACAATAATAATCTGTTTCATGTTGATATTTACTGCTGTGTTGGTGACAATTACCTGAAAGAGAAGTTGGGGTGCTTCACTGGGCTGAAAAAACTTTAGCTAAATCAGAAAGCAGGTCTAATTAAGCAAGTTTATTCTCTATATATAAAAGGCTAAGGTGACTCACACATGCACACTGCATATAAAGCTCTTGCCAGCGCCCATTATATGAGTGTTTCAATCTGTCATTGTCAATCGTGAATTTGGTCGACACTTCTATTATAAAGGGCGAATAGCAATAATAAAATGTTTCTTCTAATTAATTTCCTTTCAATGTGCATGAATCTGTGTACCAGGCCACTAGTATCTTAATAAAACTATTAAGCTGTTAATAGAAGATGAAGAAGTTATTTCCAGCCTTAAGGGAAGCTAACCTTGATTTTTAGATCCAAATTATTTTGACATCTATTGTTTTAAATTCAAAATGTAGGTGAATTTTGCTTCCTACTCTATGACATATCCATATTTTAGTTCCAAAAAATCTTTATAAAAAAATTAGCCTGGTGCTCACATTGGCAGCACATGTACTAAAATTGGAAGGGTATAGAGATTAGCTTGGTTCCTGTGCAAGGATGACATGAAAATTCACCAAGTGTTCCATCGCCCTGGGTGGGCACTGGCGTCCTCATATTTGGCTTGGAGAAGTCGTCCCAGAGACCCACTCTGGGCATGCACCCAGGCTTTCTGGGATGCCCACCTGATCTTAAAAAAAAAAAAAAAAAGTTAGCCTGGGATAGATTCTGTGTTTATCCTTTGGCTGTCCCATCACACATTGCTGGTGTTGTCAGCAATCCTTAATTTGCAGCTACTGTGTAACTCCCATCTTTGCTTCCATCATCACATGGTGTTCTTCCTCTTACTTCACTCTATCCTAAAAGGGCACCAGTCATATTGGACGAGGGGCTCACTCTACTCCATATGACTTTATCTTCACTGGTTACATCTGTAAAGTCCCTATTTCCAAATAAGGCCACATTCTGTAGTGAGAAGTTAGGACTTCAACATATCTTTTTGGAGGACCCAATTCAACCTATAATGAATCTAATATGTACCTAATATTTACACCCCAACCGGCCAGGAAAAGGAACCTGCTTGAGCATACTCTCTGACCTCTAGCCTCACTAGCTGCTCTTTCACCCCTTGCCTTCACCAGGGCTAGGCACTGTGGGCCTAGGCCCCGGCCCTGGATGTTCTTCTTGTGGCTTCTCAGCCTCCATGATCACATCCAAATCACTACAATCTACGTGATGTGCTAATGACAACAAATCTGTGTTTCTAGTGAGGACTTCCTCCCTGGCCTATAAACTGAGTGCAAACATCATACTTGGCATCTCCAGTTGGCTAACCCACAGGTGTCTTGACACCTTCAAAACAGTAGGTCAAACATTCAACCACTGAGCCACACTAGCCAGGCTCCAAGTCTTGATTTTTGGTGCACCCTTTGCTCCTAAACTTCTAATGCCACTTCTTCAACATAGACTCTCCCAGGCCGTGGTATTTTGTGGAAGAGCCACACTCAAGGGGCCAAAGAGCCGCATGTGACTCACGAGTCGCAGTTTGCCAACCACGGCCCTAGACCTTCCCATAACAAATCTCTTCTGTCACCATGGTCTTCGATCAATTGTTAACTCTTCAGCCGAAACCGGTTTGGCTCAGTGGTAGAGCGTCGGTCTGCGGACTGAAAGGTCCCAGGTTCGATTCCGGTCAAGGGCATGTACCTTGGTTGCGGGCACATCCCCAGTAGGAGGTGTGCAAGAGGCAGCTGGTCGATGTTTCCCTCTCATTGATGTTTCTAGCTCTCTATATCTCTCCCTTCCTCTCTGTAAAAAAATCAATAAAATATATTTTTTTTTAAAAATTGTTAACTCTTCAGAGAGGCATTCTTTGAAAATTGTATCCATCCCACCCAAGTTACTACTATATTGTTCATTTATTTGTGTATTGCTTGTCTTTCCCCTTGAGAACATATTTATTGAAAGACTGAATCACAACCAAAGGAAAAAATTAGAACCATGACAGCTCACAGAATCTGGCTATCAAATCAGCAAAGAGGAAAAGGCCTTTTTTCTTCCTAGCGCTCTGTATATAACCCGATGCTACATGTATGTGGTTGCTACCTGGTGGTCTCTCACTGACTAGAATGACAGCTCATGAAGGCAGGAACTTGGTTTGTTCATGGCTGTATCCTCAGCACGTATACTAGTAAGAGCTGGGCATTCAATAAACATTTACTGAATAAAATGACAATATCTAGGGGCAATGAAGGAAGGAGTACGCTGAGACTATAATTTCTGTAGGAAATTCTGTAGACAATACATGTCAAGAGCCCTCAAAGGAGGACATGCCTTTTTGACTCAGCAATCTCACATCCAAGAGGCTCTTCTCCTGCACAAAGAAATGATTATTTATGAGGGAATTCCTCGCTGGGATGTTTATAATAGAGAACATTTAGAAACAACCAGCATGATACCATGAATAGATTATAAATATAATTATAAATCTGCACAATAAAATACATTAAAAATATTGGTAAAGACATGTATTTATTGATGTGGAAAGAGATAAAAATACATTAATAGAAAAAGGCAGGCTACAAAAAACACACACACATCTATAGCAAGACTTCATTTTTGCATAAACATGTATCGGGGGATACACGTTTTGTACAAGTATACATGCACATTTACAGATCCAAGTTCGGACAGACAGACATCAAAATGTTAACATTAAAAAAAATGTTTATGTTCATTACCTGGGGATAGTGAGATTAAGGGCAATATAAATTTTCTTCTTTATGTACATTTCTAAATATTTTTGTAATAGGTCAACCTACTATCTGTACGTGTTCTGCGTGGGAAAGAAAACACAACTAAGCTTATTAAAAACACAAACACACTTCATCAACTTAGGGAAGCACCACAGCCCAGGTGAAGACCAGGAGTTCAAAATATTAACTACAGCCGAAACCGGTTTGGCTCAGTGGATAGAGCGTCAGCCTGCGAACTGAAAGGTCCCGGGTTCGATTCTGGTCAAGGGCATGTACCTTGGGTGCGGGCACATCCCAGGTAGGGGGTGTGCAGGAGGCAGCTGATCGATGTTTCTCTCTCATCGATGTTTCTAACTCTCTATCCCTCTCCCTTCCTCTCTGTGAAAAATCAATAAAATATATTTTAAAAAAATATTAACGACAGTATTGGAGACAGCTTTCTCACTTCCTGGATTCAAGCAGGTTGCTTCCCCTCAGTCAATACTGTAAAAAAGAAAACAACCGTAAAACTCGATCCTTTCATTTCATTCCTGCCAAGTGTGAGAAGGTCGGGACTGGCTGAGAAACAGCACAGAGTGTAACAAAAGTTCTCACGGATGCTGGGCATTTGCCTTGCGTGGCCTCATTACAAATCTCCTAAGGCAGTGGTCGGCAAACTCATCAGTCCGCAGAGCCAAATATCAACAGGACAACAACTGAAATGTCTTTGGAGAGCCACATTTTTTAAACTTAAACTTCTTCTAACGCCACTTCTCCAAAACAGACTCGCCCAGGCCGTGGTGTTTTGTGGAAGAGTCACACTCAAGGGGCCAAAGAGCCGCATGTGGCTCGCGAGCCGCAGTTTGCCGACCACAGTTCTAAGGGTTCTACCAGGTAGGTATTAATGTTCCCAAAAGCAAAAGCTGCAGGAGGTGGAGAGGTGGAAGAACCGGCCCAAGCTCACAGGTCTCTGCCCTCAGGGCCTTCGGGAAGAGGCTTTAAAACCTTGCAAGTCTCCCAAAGCCTCTGGTCTCTTACGGTCCTTATCTAGTTGGCAGGAGAGAGAAAAGGAGAAAAGCCTGGGGTTTTTAGAAAGCTGAAGTAAAAAGTATCTAGAGAAGTTCCAGAAGTAAAACTCTCTGGAACTTGACCTCTTCAACTCAGAAGGCTCCAGAGCAAAATGCCTGGGTGGGTGGTCACGGGATGGGGAGCAGTTAGAGTGAGTGAGTGAGTGTGTGTGTGTGTGTGTGTGTGGTCACAAGAGACACAACGGACTGGGCTAAGACGCCATCTGAGTGCTTGCAGAAGGAAGCTGGGCTAGGAGGAGGGAGAGGGCTAGCCCCTGGGATGAAAGGAAGCGGGTAGGAAGAACCAAGTTCAAGGGGACAGAGAGAAGGGGCAGAGGAAAGAGGAAGAGCCAGGAGGAGAGGTGGCTGAGTTATTCTGCGGTGTTTTTTTCCTTCCACCTTTCCCTCTGTCACTCTTAGGCCTCTGGTGCTGTCTATAGCGATGCCTACAAACCCTCCCTCCCGCCTGCTCTCCGGACCATCCATCCCTCAGGGCGGCCACCTCCACGTACATTTCCCGTGGGCACTTGGCATCCTGAAGGTCCACACCAAGCCTGCTCCCACTCTTGAACTCGCGCTCCCTTTCCTTCAATCATTATTTCACCCCAAAAATACTTATTGTGGCCCCCTCACTGCCTGGCGCTAGGTACATCCACCCGCCTACCAAGCTGGACCACGTCTCCCTTGAAAACCTCTCTATGCCCATCTCATCTCAAGTCTCTCCTGAGAGGCACGGAGAACCCTCCAGCCGGGCCCAGAGCCACAGAGCGCGGGGTGTCCATCCGGCCTGCAGCCATCCGTTCCCGGTGCCGGCACCGGCTCAGGTGGAGGCGGGGCCGAGCTGGCCGGAAGGGGAAGGAAGGAAGGGGCTGCATTTGCCTGGAAGGGGCATTTGCACATGAAGAAAGGTGGTTTCCTTCCACTGTCCACGGGAGACCTGGAAAGTCTTCGTTTCCTGCGGGGCGTGTGGCTCTGGGGCTGGGAGGACCTGGGGGTGACAGCCTGTCCGCCCACCCCGGAGCGCTCCCTGCCACCTGTTGAATGAACGCACCCCCTCCTGCGAGAGGGGCCACGGCGCCCACGCCCCACGCCCGGCCCCTAGCAGTGGGGGTCCAACCAATATCTGTGGAGGGTTCTAGAAAAGCAGGGACCGTAGCTGTTTGATTCTCCATCTCGGGAAGAAGGACAAAGACTGAGGCCGAGTGTTGGGGGGAGAGAACCAGTGCAAGATGCCCCCCCCCCCCGGTTCTCCGGGGACTTGGGGCGGGGGGGGGGGCCTCGCTCAGCGGGTAGGTCCCCCGCCTGCAGGGCTCCACCCGGGCCCCTCCGCGGCTGCCAGGCCTGGAGCGGCGCCACCATCTGCCAGGCCCGCAGCCCCCGCCGCCCGCCCGCCCGGCTCCCGTTACCTCCCGCACAGCGGCACCTCCCCCGCCCGCAGCCACCCCGGAGCCCCGTCCCGGGGACCCGAACCCCCGCCCCGCCCCGCCCCGCCGAGGCTGGGGAAGCCCGGGCCCGGCCTGAGCGCCGCGGCCGCGGCCGTCGCCCATGTGCTCGGCCGCCCCTCGCAGCCCGCCGCTCGGGCTTGAACTCGGCGCCGGGAGGCCAGGCCGCCCCCGTGCGGCCCGTCGCGCTCCGCGGCCGGGAGGCGGCGAGGCGGGAAGCCGGGAAGCCCTGCAGCCGCGCGGCGCCACCCGGCGGCGGCGGGCGGCGGGGGCGCGGGGCGGGCGGACGGTCGGAGCGGAGCGGAGGCGGCGCTGCGGCCGCGGGCGCGCTCACTCACCACGGTCCGGCGGGGCAGGGCGCCCGGGGTCCGGGACAGGGCCCGGCGCAGCCTCCGCGCCCGGCCCGAGCGGGCGCCCTCCGAGCTCTCGGAGCCGCTGTCGTCCGAGATCACGATGAAGTCCTCCATGGCTGCGGGCCCGGGCCGGCCGGCGCGCGGGCGGCGGGGACCCAGGCGGCGGCGGCGGGGACTGGGGTTCCTGCTGCTGCTGAGGAGACGGCGGCCGAGGCGGCGACGAGCCAGGCCATCACCGAGGCCCCGCCCCTTCCGCCAGGACCCGCCCCTCCCGCCCCTAACCACGCCCCTCGCCGCGTAGCCCGCCTCTGGCTCCGCCCCTCACCGCATAGCCCGCCCCTAACCACGCCCCTCGCCGCGTAGCCCGCCCCGGCCCCGCCCCTCCTGGGCCCAGTGCCCCAGGCCGCTGGCGGCGAGCAGGGGGCAGCCCCAGGCAGGGTCAAGGCCCAGGTCTCTGTGCTCGGTGATGGTGGTGGTGGTGGTGGTGGTGGTGGCGGTGGCGGCGGCTGCGCCCGTCCTCCCAGTCCGGAGATAAGGAACAAGGAAGAAAAGTCACGTTGCAGCCCTCTGAGCAGGTGGTGAGGTCTGAGCCGTGCAGGAGGGCGGGCGTCGGAGGCTGCGGCTGCCAGGGCTTCCGCAGCTGCTGCTAAAGGACTCCAGTGTGAAGTGAGGTGTGAACGGGGCCTGTGCCTGAGCCCCAGGGTCCCTCCAGGGCAGGGGTCCCTCCAGGGCGGGGACCTGGCGTTGGGCTGAGTGGGGTGGGGGGGACTGATTAGGGGGAAAAGAGGCCCCACTTTGCACAGGTGCAAGTACTAGTACATCTGTAAGAGGAATTCTTAGAAGTTAATTACTGGGTCAAAGGTGCCGTTTCCCTAGTTGTTTCAATAAAGGGGGATCCCAAATTACTCTTCTAAATTGTACCAGCTTGCAGTTTCACCAACATCCCCTGTAATTCAGAGATATAAACTGTGAGACTTAGCCCGGCCGGCGTGGCTCAGTGGTTGAGCGTGGACCTATGAACCAGGAGGTCAGGGTTTGATTCCTGGTCAGGTCACGTGCTGGCGGTTGTGAGCTCCATCCCCAGTGTGGGGCCTGCAGGAGGCAGCTGATCAATGATTCTTTCTCAACATTGATGTTTTTTTCCTCTATCTCCTTTCCTCTCTAAAATCAATGAAAATATACTATATAATAAAGAGGTAATATGCAAATTAACCCTCATGCCATTGCAAGATGGCTGTGCCCACAGCAGAGGTGGGGTTCCTGTAATGAGCAATCAGCAGGGACCTAAGGCTGCGTGGCACCTGGCTGGGGCAGGGACCTGAGGCTGTGCCTCTCCCCAACCCCCCGCCCCCCGCATGGGCTGGGGGACTTGAGGCTGTGCCCCCTGCCCAGCAGAGCTTAACTAGGGTTCCTGAGGCTGCACCCCCCACCCGTCCGGGTTTGACGGGGGTGGGCCAGCAGGGTCTGGGTCTCACACAATTTTGAGGTGTGCACAGGTGGGTGGGGACTTGGCTCTGGGTCCGTGGTGTGCTCCAGACTCTGACAGGAGGAAGGTTTTCATATAGATTTTATTAATTTTCTTTAATCTCTGACACTTTTATTATAAAGAAAGGGCAAATAGCAATATTAAAATATTTCCTCTAATTCCCTTTTAATGTGCATAAATTTCATGCACTGGGCCTCTAGTCTAACCATAATTGTCTTTCAAAGACACCATCTCCAAATATCAACATCTTGGGAGTCAGAGATTCAACATACGAATTTTGGGAGGACACATAACACTATAAATTTCTAAATATAAGTGTATTTTTATTGTTGATTTTTTAAAATGTATTTTATTGAATTTTTTACAGAGAGGAAGGGAGAGGGATAGAGAGCTAGAAACATCGATGACAGAGAAACATCGATCAGCTGCATCCCTGTACACACCTTACCGGGGATGTGCCTGCAACCAATGTACATGCCCTTGACCGGAATCGAACCCGGGACCCTTCAGTCCCCAGGCCGATGCTCTACCCACTGAGCCAAACCGGTTTCGGCTTTCTGTTGATTTTTAAAGAGAGTGGAAGGGAGGGGGAGAGTCAGAGAGAGGGAAACATCGATATGAGAAAGACACATTGATTGGTTGCCTCCCACTTCAGCTCTGAGCAGGGCTGAGGAGAGTCGGCAGCCCATGAACGTGCCCTTGACCAGAATCTAACCCTCAATCCTTAGTGGATAGAGTGTCGACCCACTCTATGTATATTAACTGGCTAGGACTATATATGTATTTTTGTAGATTACATAAATAAATGTTTTTATATGCAGTGAATGTACAACTTCATGCTAAGTAAATTTTACCTTAAAGAATGGAAAAGCCAAAACTGGTTTGGCTCAGTGGATAGAGCATCAGCCTGTGGATTGAAAGGTCTCAGGTTCGATTCTGGTCAAGGGCTTGTACCTTGGTTGCTGGCACAACCCCAGTAGGGGGTGTGCAAGAGGCAGCTGATGGATGATTCTCTCTCATCAATGTTTCTAACTCTCTATCCCTCTCTCTTCCTCTCTGTAAAAAAATCAATAAGACATATTTACAAAAAAAGAATGGAAAAAATTGTGAACTCTTATGATATGCATGCTGAAGTGTGAAAGGGTGAAATGTACTGATGTCTGCAAGTTACTTTGAAATGCACAAAAAATAAGAGGGACAGACGTGTAGATGGATAGATATAGATAAAACAAATACAACAAAACGTTAGCATCATCAGATCTTCATGGTAGTTATATGAGGGTTCACTTTTAACTTTTATGTATATTTGAATGTTTTCATATTATGTTGAAAACAATTTTTAAATTAAGGTTGTTAATTATGACCTTACCAGAATTTTTAAAAGTTAAAAAAAAGTATAGAGAAGATTATAATGAATCATGTTTGCCCTACCTCCAGCTTCAAGAACATCAATCTGTTGTACTTATATTCCCACCCTCTCTTTCAACCCTGCCTCCCTAGACATCGCATTGTTTATTTTAAAGTAAACTCTAGACATCAGATTGTTTATTCTATAGATATTTTATTTTATTTTTATTTATTTATTTTTTTAAATCATTCTTTATTGTTCATATTATTACACAGGTTCATCGTTTCTTCCCCCCTCCACCAGGTTCCCACCCCACCCTCTGCCCCCTCATCCTCATCCATTGGTGCACAGTTTATGTTCAGTCTCTTCCTCCCTCCCTTTCCCCGATAGTAAATCCCTTTTCAGATAGCAAATCTGTTACTTAGCATTTTCTCATATCAATAATACCTCCACATGCCCAATGATACACTTCACACAAAAGACATTTCCTAATAGGACAACCAGCCTCATCCAGGCCCCACCCAAGGCACTCACAGATCAACACCCCAGCACTAAACTAACTCAACACATCCAGATATAAGCCTTCATCACTTGATTCAGCAGACCCTCAAGTTCCCGCAAAAGTTTCCAGCCATGTCTGAGAGGCAGCTGTGGGGCAGGGGCAGGTGAGGAGCGAGCTGTTTTGGGCCAGGCTGCTCCGGGCCTGGCCTCTGTTGCTCTGGTTCATTCCACAACCAGCTGCTCCGTGTCTGGTCACTGCCGCTCCCGACCTATTCTATAGATATTTTAGATTGTATCTTTAAAAGGTAAGAAATATTCTTTCAACAAATCTTGGTTGAGCATATATCACTCTTAACCTGTTAACCGGGGAGTTCCCTTTTTAATTACACAACGTACAGCGGGCGCATACTCTTTCACTAGGACATGTCAGTACGTCATGCACAGAGGACATAATTTTATATTATTATTTTATTTATTTATACTTAATTAAAATAAATGAAATATATATTTTTCGTTTATTTATATATAAAGCACAAAGGAAAATACAAAATTACAAACAAATAGAAAAGAATACCAACAAAAAAATGGAAACATCGAATTAAAAATTATAAATTTTACAAACAATTATAAAGATTACAAAAAATATATTCCGTCCCTCTCAGGGCGCAACATATATTTCAAGGACGTATTCATACGTCCTACCCGTTCCCGATAGTGTTTTTGTTTGACGTATTTATAGGTCCCGCTCGGTTAACAGGTTAAGGGACACAATAGTGAACTAGATAGACATGGTCTCTGGTCCATGGTGCTGATAGTTTATGAGGAAGACAAACAATAAACTAGTAAATACTTATAAATGATGATACGTATATAACCAGTTTTAGACGTCTTAACTAAATATGGCTGGCTGGGAGCTGGGAGGTTAGGGGGGAGGGACAGCAGGAGGTTGGAATGGGAGCGCACTGACCACCAGGGGGCAGCTCCTGCATTAAACGTCTGCCCCCTGGTGGTCAGTGCACATTATAGCTACTGGCCAGTCATCCGCTTAGACTTTTATATATATACTAGAGGCCCATTGCATGAAGATTCATGCAATAGGCCTTCCTTCCCCTGACTGCCTGCACCGGTTTTCCTCCGGCACCCGGGACCCAGGCCTTTGCTCCGGCTGCAGTAGAGAAGCCAAGTCTTGAGGCTTCTCTGCTCCGGCTGCAGTGAAGAAACCAAGCCTCTTCAGTCTTCACTCTTCAGTCTTCAGTCTTCGCTCAGCACCTGCGTATGCAAGTCAACCTGCCACCTTTGTTGGGTTAATTTGCATGCTCACTCCTGATTGGCTGGTGGGCATCACAGAGGTATGGCCAATTTGCATCTTTCTCTTTTATTACTGTAGATATATAAAACAATTCCATTTTTTCTCCACTAACCATCCCCACTGTCTCTAGTAAACCGTCTTGCTCCCTGGACAGCTGATTCCCTTAGAAATACCTGACCCTGGTCCCATAACTGGGCAGTCACTTTCAGTAGCGACTACAGTCTCATTCCAAGTGTGATGACTTAGGCTTGCCCCTCTGCCCAGTTTACATCTTTCATTTCATACTCATAGCTCTTCCCATCCTGGCGCAGGTGGGCTCGTGGCTACAACAGCGTTCAGTGGAACGGGTGGCAATGCTATTCCCTTCTGCTCTGCTTGGCTCTTGCTCCTCCCCCGTAGGGATGATGAGGAGGGGGAGGAATGAATGTTCTCTGCAAGACTGTCCATGAAGAGCTGTTTGTTCTCTTTCTGCTTCTCGTTGCTTCTGCAGTAACAGTTTTCCCAACGAGTCATTTTGCACCCATTGGCTATTATTAAAAACAAAACACATCCTTGCCTTCTGGGGCCTCCCCTGTGCACTCTCAACCCAGGAACGGTGAGCCTCAGTCCCTTTCTCCTGGACATCCTCCCCCGTTCCTGCCAGGGGGGATCTTGTTGGGGGATCACTGTCTGGAGGGGCTTCCTGGGGAGTGCCAGCAGAAGCTTCAAGGCTCAGCCGCCTTCTGTGTTCTCCAGGTGATGGACTCATGGAGAGTTCCGTGCACAATTCAGAAAGGAATTGCGACTTATGTGTGGGGGCCGGCACTCTAACCACTGAGCTCACCACCCGGGGCTGATGTTTTTAGATTCCACATATAAGTGAGATTATGCTGTATTTGTCTTTCTCTGTCTGAAGATTTCACTTAGCATAACGCCCCCACAAGGTCTGTCCATGTTGTTGCAAGTGGTAGGATTTCCTTTTTTAAAAAAATTTTTATGGCTGGATAATATTTGAGCGTGCATTTTTCATGTCTTCTTCATACATCCACCCCGTGTAAACTGAGAGCCTAACACAGCTATGTATTCATCCACTGAATACCGGATTTATCGAGTGCCTGCTGGGTGCCAGGCAATTTGCTCCAGGCTGAGGATGTACCAGTGGGTAAGACAGCCATGGCCTCTGTCCTCACTGAACTTTGCGGTGAAGCAGGTATCCCTCATTTGTGAATGAAGAAAACAAACTCTAGTCCCTTACTGTCTTTTTAAAAGTAAATTTTCTAGCCAGAGTTTTGCTCTTGACATTCAAGTTTTGAAAATAACATGTATGTGGTTTAGTTTTTGCATTGGCAATAAATAAATAAATAAATAAATAATAAATAAAAATAAATAAAAGTAATTTTTCTACAATATATTTTATTGATTTCAGAGAGGAAGGGAGAGGGAGAAAGAGATAGAAACATCAATGACGAGAGAGAATCATTGATCGGCCGCCTCCTGCATACCCCGCACACTGGGAATGGAGCCCAAAACCTGTGCCCTTGAAACAGTATTGAACTTGGGACCCTTCACTCTGCAGGACGATGCTCTACCCACACTGAGCAAAACCGGCTAGGCTTTAAAGTAATTTTAATTAAAAATTCATACATGAAAAAATTATATGTGAACATGCAAATCGAAACCACAATGGGTTGCCATTTTGCACCCATTGGCTATTATTAAAAACAAAAACCCAAAAACAAAAACAAAAGCCAGAAAACAAATACTGGTGGTGATGGGGAGAGATGAAAACCCTCATGCATTGTTGGTGGGAGCGTAAACTGGGACAGCTGCTCTGGAGAAGAGTTTGGCAGCTTCTCAAAAAAGTGAGATGTACAATTACCATATGATCCAGCAATTCTACTCCTAGGTATTTGCCCAAAAGCATTGAAAGCAAGGATGCCAACATATCTACCAATCTTCATAGCAGCATTATTCATCAAAGTCAGATGGTGGAAATCATGGTGTCCATCAGCAGATGAAAGAATAAGTAAAATATCGTCTACCTGCACAACAGAATTCTCTTCAGCCTCTAAAAGGACAGTATGACATACTAGACACGATGCATGAAATTCGTGTAGGGGGGAGGGTCCTGTGCCCTTTCACCATCTGGAACCCGCCACTCCTAACGCCCACCTGCTGGCTCTTAACCTTCTGCCTGCTCGCTTCCTAGCGCTTGGCTCTGGCTCGCTGCTCCTTAGAGCTGCCATGGAGGTGGGAGCCGGGCTTCCGGCTGAGCAGTGCTCCTACTGTTGGAGCGCACTGACCACCAGGGGGCAGCTCCTGCGTTGAGCATCTGCCCCGTGCTGGTCAGGGTGTGTCATGGTTACCAGTAGTTCTGGTTGTTCTGCCATAACGGTCGCTGGGCTTTTATTATATAGATGCCACAACATGGGTGAAACTCACGGACATGTCCCTAACTGAAATAAGCCAGTCACAAGAGGGCACATGTTGTATGATTCTACTTATGTGGGGTACCTAGAACAGGCAAATTCATAGAGACTGAGAACAGAATAGAGGTTATCAGGGATTGAAGGAAGGGAGAGTTACTTAATGGGCAGAATTTCCATTTGGGATGATGAAAAGTTCTGGAAATGGCCTGTGGCCAGTTTGCCTCAGTGGACAGAGCATCGGCCTGTGGCCTGAAGGAACCCCAGTTCGATTCCAGTCAAGGGCATGTACCTCAGTTGCAGGTTTGATCCCAGGAAGGGTCATGTGCAGGAGAAAACAACTGATGTGTCTCTCACATCGATATTTCTCTGTCTCTCCCTCTCACACTCTTTCTAAAAATCAATGGAAGAATATCCTTGGATGAGGATTAACAACAACAAAAATAGATCTGGAAATGGATAGTGGTGCTGGATATACAGTATTGTGACTGTTCTAATGCCATTGAATTGTACACCTAAAATGGGTGCAATGGCAAGTTTTATCTATATTTTAGCACAATAAAAATATGTGACTTCATTCCTTTTATTAACCAACTAGAGGCCCGAAATTCATGCAAGAGTAGGCTGTCCTTCCCCCAGCTGCCGGCTTCCCTCTGACATCCGGACCTGGGCTTCATCCGGCTTCATCTAGAAGGTCATCCAGAAAGACGTCTGGTCTAATTAGCATATTATGCTTTTATTATTATAGATTACTCTGGATTGAAACATTATAAAACAGGTTAAAGGCCCCTTTGACCACCTCCTCCATCCAGATCCAGTTCCCCCTCCTCAGTGCTTCTGTTTTTGTTCTAGAGTTTTTCTTTTTTTAGACCAAGGTGGAGATTTATTAAAGAATCATTCACAGTGAAAATGCTCCAAGTAGTAAGGGTTCCTGTCTTATTAATGGGGTTTTTCTGAGCGGATATACATCTTAAAAAGGTCTTTCTCTCTCATTTTCTTCCTTTCATTGTATGGCAGGCTGGTGCTGGTGGGCCCGCTTTTGTTCATGCTGGAGCTGGCCATCAGTCCCGCCCCTGCCCTGGACACTCCGTCCCCTGCCGGCTCCGGTACAATCTCCCACTTTCTGTCACTACCAGCGTTTCGTAGGGAGCCTCTCGGTGTACATCATTTTCGATAAGTCACGTTCTTTTCCTGTCCCCACCCCCTACCAGCTTCTAGTTTGCCAAGCTATCGAGTAGATGTTCCAGTCTTTGTAAAAATTTTGCTCTGACTTCGACATTCAAAGATGACTCATCCTCATTTTGAGAAAATCCAAGCAATGCAGACGGTTACAAAGCCAAGTGTATCACCACATCGCACTTTATAGCATCTTTTCAGGTGTCCCTGGATGGTCAGTCCTCACAGGTGCACATGCATCCTTCATCTTCTATGTAAGCGAGAGCATACGATGCCCGTTGTATTGCAATTGGCTTTCTTTTTTTTCTTTTTTTAATTGATTTTTTACAGAGAGGAAGGGAGAGGGATAGAGAGTTAGAAACATTGATGAGAGAGAATCATCGATCAGCTGCCTCTTGCACACCCCCTACTGGGGATGTGCCTGCAACCAAGGTAAATGCCCTTGACTGGAATCGAACCTGGGACCTTTCAGTCCACAGGCTGATGCTCTATCCACTGAGCCAAACCGGTTCTGGCGCAATTGGCTTTCTTAAATTAAGAAATATATCTTTACGAGAAAAAAAAAGAAATTAAAAAAAAATATGTCTTTACGGTTTTGTGTGCCTGTGAATATAGATCTACACTATCCACTTTACTGGCTCATAAAAATATTCTTAAAATAGGATGACATTTACTCTTCTTTTCTAGGAAAGCACAAGGAAGCCAACAAAAGAGATCACATTCTTCCATCCCTGGTACCTTACAAGGAACAGCTTGTAAAATTAATAGAAACATGAGACTACAAGAAGTTACAAAATAAAAAGTGAACTCGGAAAGCCACCCTCCCTTTCCTAGCTCTTCCCAAGGCTAACTCCCTACATCAATAGGGCTTCTGTGAATCCTTCAAAGCATGCGAAATTCCTATCAACAGCGTAGACACATTTCTTTCTATCTCTTTGTCCTCAGCAAAAAAGATGGCACTGTACACAGTTATTAACTTTGCTTTCCCCCCACTTAATATACACTGAGTGGCCAGATTATGATGATCTCGGAACACATAATAATCTGGCCACTCAGTGTATATCCTATAGAATAAAAGGCTAATATGCTAAATTGTCCCCTTGACTAGCAGCAGGCAGGTCGGCCAACCGCCCATGTCCCCTCCCCCTGGCCAGGCTGGCTGGACCCCACCCATGCACGAATTCATGTACCAGGCCTCTAATATATATATTAGATATATATATACACATACTGAGTGGCCAGATTACAGTATTATGCGTTCAGAGACTATAATAATCTGGCCACTCAGCACTCAGTGTATCTTAGGGATCATTCCCTAAGGACAAGATAAATATACCTTTCTCCTTTAAACCATAAAAAGTCATTTGTTAGGATGTGCTGCATTTATTTAACGAGTTCCCCATGATGGATATCCTGGTTGTTCGTAGGATTTTGTGTATTTGTTTGTTGTGTGGTTTCTATTTCACTATTACCAATAATGCTATAAGAGCATCTTGGTGCTTATCTTAACAGATCTTGTGAGCATAGCCACAGAGAAATTCTTAAGTATTGGGGCCTGAGTTAAAAGGGACATGTATTTTACATGTTGATAGAAATGACCAGATTGCCATCCAAAAAGGTGTGTCAAATAACATTCCAACAAAAGTGTGGAGAGTGTTCCCCAGAATTCCACAAGCATTGGTTGCCAAACTTGTTAGTTGTGGCCAATCAAATAAATTAAAAGTGCTATCTTCTTCCAATTTGCATTTACTTTATTATGAATATCGTTGAGATATCTTTTAAATGCTCATTGGCCATTTGTAGTTTTACTTGAATTGTCTGTTCAGACACATTTATTTATTTTTTTCTCCTTGGCTGTTCATTTTTTTTTTTTTTTCAATAGCTGTTTGTAAAATGTGTATGAATAGCTAACATATATTGAGTAAAGTATTCCTTGTTTGGATAATTATTCAATGAGTCCCTAATGATGAACATGTAGGATGTTTAAATAACATACTGCTGTTTCAGACATTCTTGTACTCACATCTTTGTGCTCTGAACAAAATACCTCTTTAAGTTAGGTATCTTGAAGTGAATTGCTCATTTAAAGCTGAATTCTTGCCAAACTTTAAAATATAGTTTTGTGTCATGGGGGAGTGGTCCAAGTGGAAGAATGAGAGGGGAAAATAGAAGAACCAATAGTTGCTCCTAATTGCAAGGCCAATAGGCTTTACGTTAGAGTTGAGCTCTCAGGCTCAATGACGATATTTCTCATCCTCGCTGCTCTCATCAAAAAAATGCTGAAAACCCTAAATCCCCTCTCTTTTTGGGTCCTCAGACCTCCTGGAGTCTGAAAATCCTATGGGGAGAAAAAGAAAAAAAAATAATTTTGTAATTTTCAAGTGAATAATAGTATCTATCTATATAAAAGCCTAAGTGACCATCCGACCATCGGCCTGGTAGCTATGACACACACTGACCACCAGGGGGCAGTCGCTCAACGCAGGAGCTGCCGAGCTCGGATATCGGAGAGCCAGTTTTGGCCCAGTCCCGCAGGCCAGGCAGAGGATTACATTGGAGCATGGCGTGCATCAGGATTCTAGTTAAACTACAATTAAAAGCTCATTTGCAATCATTTTATGGCCATGCAATATTAATGTTGGTTTTATATTTCTGTTTACAATCTGAGTTGGCACACGCTGTTTGAAGAACAGTTGGCATGTGGTAGCTCATGGCTTTAAACTGAATGGAGGGGAGGAGGGGGATTGAGCCAGCTCACCTATGGGCCTGGTGGACTCCTGGGAAGCAGAGTTCAAAAGAATCCGCTGCACAAAGCAATCCATTCAATCCGAGGAATGTAGGAAAAGGTAGGGGGAGGGCGATTGCATAAATCCTGCCTTTGTACCTGCCGGCCTGCTCTTCAGGAGTGCGAGCGGTAGGAAATACAGAGTGCAGGAGTTTCACATTGCCGGCTGGAGTCATATTTGGGTTAGCACACCACTTCAGGCCGCACTGCATTCAGGACCACAATGCGGGCCTGAGTCTGGCAGGAGTTTCCGGTGACGCTGTACTAAGCCAGGCATTCCAGGAATGTGCGGGGCAGTGTGACCAAGTGTGAGGTCTGCCGTGAGTTAGCAAGGAACTGAGTTACTAACACCATTTTGTACAGCACAGTTATCTGAGCAGACATTTTCTGCATCAGCATTTTCCATAGGCAAAGCGAAAGACAAAACCTAGTTGGCGGTTAATTGTTATATATAATATGTTATTTATCTGAGCATTATGAGTGTATACACATACACATACATATAATGTTACTTTATTGTGGGGAAAAAAAGATAAAAATCTCACACCTGAGTTTTCATGTGTCCTTGTCACTACATATACATATTCAGTTTTATATATTTGCAGCAATATTGCGACTAGAGTTTTGTAAAATTTTAGTTGACATGCAATATGATATTAGTTTCAAGAGTTTTGATTTCTACATTTCATATGCCATAAATATTTTTCTGTTTTGCTAACCTGTTTTTATTCTTATTTCCTCTTGCCTTATGCACTATCATGTAATCAATGTCCTTTGAAAAGGTGTGTCAGTCCACAAGTTTTTCTCCATAATCATGTAACTATCTACCAAGGCATTCAGAAGCATGTACATACACATATAAATAAATATATAAAATTGCCCTAGCTGGTTTGGCTCAGTGGATAGAGCATAAGCCTGTGGACTGGAGGGTCCTGGGTTCAATTCTGGTCAAGGGCACATACTTTGGCTGCAGGCTCCTCCCCGACCCAGGCCCTGGTCAGGGCTCATGCAGGAGGCGATCTATCAATAACATATCAATATTTCTCTCTGTCTTTCCCTCTCTCTTCCACTCTCTCTAAAAAGCAATGAAAAAATATCCTCAGGTGAGGATAAAAAAATAATAAATAAATAAAATCCTATCTAATAAATGAATAATATGCAAATTGACCATCACTCCAACACACAAGATGATTGCCCCCATATGCACACAAGATGGCCACCACAAAGATGGCCAGCAGGAGAGGGCAATTGGGAGGGACCAAGCCGGCAAGGGAAGGCAGTTGGGGCGATCAAGCCTGCAGGGGAGGGCAGTTAGGGGTGACCAGGCTGGCAGAGAAGGAAAGTTGGGGGTGACCGGGCCTGCAGGGAAGGGCAGTTGTGGGGGGACCCAGGCCTGCAGGGGAGAGCAGTTGGGGGGGGTGTGTCAGGCCTGCAGGGGAGGGCAGTTAGTGGTGACCAGGCTGGCAGGAGAACAGTTAGGCATCAATCAAGCTGGCAAGGGAGTGGTTGAAAGAAGAGTGGATGAAATAAGGATGGATGAAATGAGAGTGATCACGAATTGATAGTTGTTGGAGCTGGTGTAATGGGAGTCCATTATACCACTGTTTTCTTTTACATGTTTTAAATTCTCTGTAACTATAATTTTTAAAGCTTTAACTATTGGATACTATAGATATATATATAGCGATGGGAAAACCTATTTCCTTTTATTTCCCTTAGCACTGTGTATTATAACTTTCTCAAGTTTTTGTCAATCTGATGTGTCAGTAGACTTTAAAACAACCTTTTCAATTTATTGTCCACTTGGGTTTCCTCATCTCTGGGACATTTTCCCGGGTCAGGGGGTAGCTCTGAAATTTCCTCCTTCGTCCGAGAGTCAGCCCCGTTGCGTCCCTTCCCCCTTCTTCTCCAGGAGTACGTACGTACCTCCTCTTCGTCAGGAGAGGCCAGACATAGGATTCTCATCAGGTTTGATGGAATTAACAAGACTTCTCAGAATCTTATCAGTTTCCCAGGAAAGCTCCTGGCAATGGAGGTGGAAGGTAGAATCTGACCTTTTCATTGGCTCCAGACAAATCTGGTTATTTTCTTGGGCACCAATCTAGCTTGGCTGACGATGATGATGATGATGATAATGATGTGTGTGTGTGTGTGTGTGTGTGTGTGTGTGTGTATGCACCATTTATAGCTCATCTCGTCAGGGATTAAAGGAGAAAACACATCTTCACTCAGAAGTCTGATGTTTCTATTAGATTTTGCTTTATAGGCTCTGATGTAAAAATTCAGTGCTTCTTTGTCAATTGTTCTTTTATTGATAGGAAATATCACTGTTTGTCCCTGCTAGTGCTTTTCACCTTGAATTCTACTGTTTGTTACATTGACATTGTAACATGCATAACGCGATCTTTTGTTTGGTAGGCTGGGAAAATATTTTGATATTTCAACCCCTGCGTTTCTCCCCAGAATGTAGCCCTTCCTCTGTTGTCACAGAATGTGAGAGGCAAATTCTTGGTTTGTGAAGGTCAAAGCCGAGGCTCAGTGTCGGGTATTCTGAGCCTGATGCTTCTCCCTCGCTCAGAGGAAAGGCGAACCACAGCAGGTTCTGCTTGGTCTGTTCTATTTCTTCAGGTGTTACTCTCCCCCCCACCCCCTTCTTTTTTTTTTTTTTTTAATAATAATTTTATTGATTTTTACAGAGAAGTGGGGAGAGGGATAGAGAGTCAGAAACACTGATGAGAGAGAAACATCAATCAGCTGCCTCCTGCACGCCCCCTACTGGAGATCCAGACTGCAACCAAGGTACATGCCCCTGACCAGAATGGAATCCAGGACCCTTCAGTCCGCAGGCCGACGCTCTATCCAGGCGTCCTCAAACTTTTTAAAGTGGGGGCCAGATCACGGTCCCTCAGAGAGCTGGAGGGCCGGACTATATGAACTACTAATTCCTACTGTAACACCTCGGCTGCGCTCACTGCCCAAAAAACCTGGCGGGCCGGACCAGACTCCTCTGCGTGCCGCATGTGGCCCGCGGGCCCGTAGTTTGAAGACGCCTGCTTGAACTGGCCAGGCACTTCCTTCTTTTTTGATATATGGTGTTTCTCCTTTTGGATATTAGAATTTTCCTCAAATTTTTTGACATTCTTGGGCTGGACATTCATCTCAATATTTTAAAAATGTTTTTATTGCTTTTTCACAGAGAGGAAGGGAGAGGGATAGACAGTTAGAAACATCGATGAGAGAGAGAGACACACATCGATCAGCCGCCTCCTGCACACTCCCCACTGGGGATGTGCCCACAACCAAGGTACATGCCCTTGACTGGAATCAAACCCAGGACCCTTCAGTCCGCAGGCTGACGCTCTATCCACTGAGCTAAACCAGCTTTAGCTCATCTCAATTTTTGAAATTCCGTATCAGTCCACATGAGTGCTGGATCTGTTTATAGCATATTGCTGCTGTAATTTTAGGAAAGAAACTTGCTGCTGGATGGGGGTTGGTATATGTTTCTCTCTTTCCCTCTCTCCTCTATTCTCTCTAAAAATCAAAGGAAAAATATCCTCAGGTGAGGATTAAGAATAAATAAATAAATCTTTCATTTCTCTTAGCAAATATTTTGTAGTTTTAAGTGCACAGGCCTTATATTTACATTGCTAAGTTTATTCCTAAGCATTTGATGTTATTGATATGTTGTGAATGGAATTGCTTTCTTAATTTCCTTTTGGAATGTTCATTGTTAAACCAATTTTTAAAATGTTTACCGTATATCCTGTGACCTTGCTGAAGTTGTTTCTATCCTACAGTTGGTTTTTATTGATTGATTTCAGAGAGGATGGAAGAGAGAGATACATCAATGATGAGAGGGAATCACCAATCAGCTGCCTCCCGCATGTTGGACCGATCCTGCAACTCAGGCGTGTGCCTTGACTGGAATCAAACCTGGGACCCTTTGGTCGGCAGTCCGACGCTCTGTCCACTGAGCCACACCAGCCAGGGCCTGTTGGTGTATGTAGCTGTGTTGTTTTGTTCTTAGTGCTGGTGGTGCTAGGCCTCTTGGGAGCCATCTGCTCTGGTCCTGGTAACTTCCGCTGCCATTCCCACTGCCGTAAGGAACCCCCAGCTGTCTGCGTGCTGCTCTCCTGGCCTGGGGCCAGGGCCCAGTCCGTTAGGAGGCACAGCCCTTTTATCTTCTCCAGCTGGTCATCCGTGGGGAATGCACAGCCTGAGAGCTCCTGCAGGGGGAGGGCTGAGACGCGGAAAGACTCAGTGGTGGAAACTGGGCAACAACCCCTTTGGCCTTGCTCCATCCTTCAGCAATCCGGCATCCAGGCCCCCTGGGGACCTGGGGTTCCTGGATCTTGTCCCAAAACCCTACTCCAGCTCCCCAAGCGTGCAGACGGGGCCTTGTTCTGGTAAGATATGTTTTCCCGGGGCGGAGCAGGGCTGGCTAGTTCCCTGCTTTGTCCCAGTATTTCCAGTGAGTTCCTGTGGTCATTCTCCTCTTCCCTTTGGGGAGCTGCTGGGGGCGGCTGCAGACACTGGGGTGGCTTTCTGTTTGGGAAGTTAGAAACTGAGTTCTTGGCAGTTAGTAGGCCCCATGGGCCATATGAAAAAGATTCCTGAAAATGGAAGTTAGGGAGGGACAACGGAACCCCAGTGTGTCTCCTCCTCCAGGAGTTTAGTGCTTTCATTGGTGTTCTTTGGAGTCTAAAAAGGTGTGAAGTCTCCAAGAATTGCTGGTTGCAATGGGGAAGGAAAGGGAATTAGGAAAAGAAAGGACTCATTTCCCAAGAACCTTCTTGGAGCTTCAGTGTGGACTCAGTTAGGGCCTTCTATTGCCCTACGATGCGGGGTGTGTGTGTGTGTGTGTGTGTGTGTGTGTGTGCAGACTGTTAGACCCCATCAGCTGACATTTGCATAATGACGTTTGTATAGGGATATTCACTGTATCGTTGTTTACAAGCAAATGCATAGACACTAAATGTCCATCCAAGGGATCAATTGAATAATCCGTTGAATATGGATGTATGAACAATTATACATTCATATCATTAAGTGCTTCACTCATTAAGAGTGGGACATCTGCATATATTGATAAGAAATGATTTCTTACATGTGTTTGTCATAGAAAGCAAGACATGTAAGGCCCTAACCCGTTAGGCTCAGTGGATAGATGAACTCTAGGGTTCCAGGTTCGATTCCATTTGAGGGCATGTACCTTGGTTGCAGGTACATCTCCAGTAGGGGGTGTTCAGGGGGCAGCTGATTGATGTCTCTCTCACTCTCCCTCTCCCTTCCTCTCTGTAAAACAGTGGAGAATTGCTAGCAGGGTTGCCTAAGACCATCAGAAAACACAGATACTTACATTATGATTCATTCACAGTAGCAAAATTACAGTTATGAAGTAGTGAAAATAATTTTATGGTTGGGGGTCACCACAACATGAGGAACTGTATTAAAGGGTCGCGGCAGAAAAGAAATGGGGAAAAATAGTTACAGAGATAAAGAGCCATTGAACAGACTGTCAAACTACAGCGGGAAGGCAAGGGAGGCTGGGGAGGGGGCTAAGAGATCAACCGAAGGACTTGTACGCGTGCATATGAACATAACCAATGGACACAAGACTTGCGGGGGGAGCTGAAGGCTTATTGGGGGGTAGGGGAGGTAGGAGGGAGAGCAGGGGGTAAAAAGAGACAATGTACTACTATTCGTAATGCTTCAAACAATAAAAATATTTAAAAAAAAGGGTTACGGCATTAAAAAGTTTGAGAACCACTGCTGTAAAAGATCAATAAAATATTTTAAAAAAAAAAGATATGTAAGGAAAGTGCCATTTTGGGGGAAAGGGGAAGGATATACACACACACCTGTTTACTCTTCCACTATTTCTGAGAGGCCCACAGCAATTTTACAATGTTTTTCTGAAGGGGAATTTGGGGACACACGAGGGAGGGAAACCTACTTTTCACTCTAGTTTTGTACTTTTAAATTTGTTACCAAGTTATCTTACATTTGTCTGTGTTATTTTTAAAATACCCTGTTTTCAACTTTCTATTCTGAGATTATTGTAAAGTCACAAAAGATGTTTTTAAGCACATCCCCAGCCACCTCCTCACCACCCCTGACCCCTCCTCATCCAAAGCCCTTCTCCGGGGTCTTGCCTGTCGCTGACCGCTCACCCCCATTTTCTTCAGCTCAAAACTGCTGGGTCTGTAGGTTACGGTAGGGGTGTGAAGGGTGGGGAATGAGGATTTACTTTGTATCTTTTGCATTTTTTGCATATATGTGCATATAGTATCTTTTAAAAACAAAGAATTTGTTTATTTAAACAAATCTCTGGACCGCTTCTCAATAACCCCTCTCCCCAACTCCCTAGTCTTTACTGGAACCAGCTAACCAGCATGCCCTTCTCCAGAAAGAAGGGGCCTTCAGCAACTCTAGAAAAAAGGTATTTTACTGATGAGGAACCGAGGTTTTGGATAACGTTGCTTTCCGTCTTTGATTAAATACGGATATAAATGTTACTGTCCCAATAATTCCCTAAGGGACGTATGCACAGGTGACAGGGTGCTTCAGCCAGAAACCTGACACATATGACCCTAGGTACTTAATGAATAATCCCACCGAGCATAAATCACACAGGAGACAGACATGCAATGCACGAATCACTCACGGTTTATTTGCCAGAGTCCTGGTGGGTTCCAGAATCCTAGGCAGGCCACCCGGGGATCCGCACTGACAGACACACAGTTCACGGAGGACGTTGCAGCTGCAGCTCGGCTGGAGTTGAGGCCTCTCACGATGGCTCACGGCCCGCGGCTCAGGGTTCAGAGCTCCCAGCTCGGGCAGAGCTTTCACTGGTGCAGGCAGGGGGGAGTGGAGAGAGACCTTCTGTGGAGGTCTCTCTGATCTTCTGTGGAGCTTCCTCTTTTTATGTGTCTTCAGTGTGTCTTAGCAGCGGGTCCCAGGAGCCCTGCTATCTGGTCTTACATAGGGGGTACAGATCACATTATCTATTTTCTTCACACAGGCCACCCCAGGGTGCTTATCAGATTGTTTATACATTACATCCCACACTTTCAGATAGCACACTTCAATGCCACACTTTAATACTTATTCAATATTGTATTGCTATTACTATAACATTTGCCTACTCAGAAGTAGGTAAGGGGGACATAGGAATCCTAAAAGTCTCGGAATCGTTCACTTTGCAGTACATTTAAAGCGGAATTATTACTGTTTGAAAAGGCGCGAGCGGGCTCGCGCGCGCTGCACGGCGGGATTTGTAGTCCTTTCCCTGTGGGCCGCAGTGCGGCTGCGCGGGAGAGACGCCGCACGTCGGAGCGCATGCGTGCGGCGGCGGCGGCAGGACTGACCGGGCTGAGGCCGGGCCGCGGCGGGACTGACCGGACCGAGGCTGCGGGCCGGCGCGGCGGGGCGGGGGCCCGGCATGGCGGTGCCCGCGGCGGCCATGGGGCCCTCGGCGCTGGGCCCGGGCGGCGCCGGCTCGCTGGCCCCCTGGAGCTCCGTGGGCGGCGGCCCCACGCGCTACGTGCTGGGCATGCAGGAGCTGTTCCGCGGCCACAGCAAGACGCGCGAGTTCCCCGCGCACAGCGCCAAGGTGCACTCGGTGGCCTGGAGCTGCGACGGCCGCCGCCTGGCCTCGGGCTCCTTCGACAAGACGGCCAGCGTCTTCCTGCTGGAGAAGGACCGGCTGGTGAGCGCGGGCGGCGCGGCCGGGGGGAGGGCCGCGGGATGGCCGGGCGGGGCTGGAGGGAGAGGGTGGCGGGACCCGGAGCGGGTGCGGCGCGAGGGGGGGGGGTGTGGGGGCCCGTGTGAGGGGTGAGGAGGGGGTTGGGAGGAAGGCGGGGTGGTGAGGGGTGAGGAGGGGGGTGGGGAGGAAGGCGGGGTGGTGAGGGGTAAGGAGGGGGGTGGGGAGGAAGGCGGGGTGGTGAGGGGTGAGGAGGGGGGTGGGGAGGAAGGCGAGGTGGTGAGGGGTGAGGAGGGGGGTGGGGAGGAAGGCGGGGTGGTGAGGGGTGAGGAGGGGGTGGGGAGGAAGGCGGGGTGGTGAGGGGTGAGGAGGGGGTGGGGAGGAAGGCGGGGTGGTGAGGGGTGAGGAGGGGGTGGGGAGGAGGCGGGGGTGGGTGATGGGTGAGGAGGGGGTGGGGAGGAAGGCGGGGTGGTGAGGGGTGAGGAGGGGGTGGGAGGAGGCGAGGTGGTGAGGGGTGAGGAGGGGGGTGGGGAGGAAGGCGGGGTGGTGGAGGGGTGAGGAGGGGTGGTGGGGAGGAAGGAAGCGGGGTGGTGAGGGGTGAGGGAGGGGGTGGGAGGAAGGCGGGTGGTGAGGGGTGAGGAGGGGGTGGGGAGGAAGGCGGGTGGTGAGGGTGAGGAGGGGGTGGGGAGGAAGGCGGGGTGGTGAGGGGTAAGGAGGGGGGTGGGGAGGAAGGCGGGGTGGTGAGGGGTGAGGAGGGGGATGAAGATGAAGATGGGGTGGTGAGGGGTGGGGGGGTGATGGGTTGGAAGATGGGACGAGGAGGGGTGTGGGAGCGGTAGGAAGGAGGGGTGAAGATGGGTGGTGAGGGTTGTGTGTGGAGTGGAGGTGGGGGTGCAGACAGGTGCAGGGTGGATGGGGCGGGCGAGCAGGGGTGAGGGAGTGGTAGGAAGGGTGTGTGTGGTGAGTGGGGTGGGGGGCTGTTGTGGGGTCCCCGCCGGCGAGAGGGCTCCTGTGACTATGGGAGGCTCCTGGGGGAAGGAGCAGATGCGCTGGGACCCTTGTGGCAGAGGAGGCGGCAAACCAGAGGAGGGGGCAAACCAGAGGAGGGAGGCCAGGCTGGGCAGCAGTAATGGTGTTGATGTGGAAACCAGCCTCCTGTGGTTCAGGGGGAGGGGGAAGGGGAGGGGCATTTGGGAAGAGTTTTGGAAGAACCGGACTCGTTTTAATTTTCTAAATTTTTGTTGGTCTGAGGAGGTTAAGAAGTTACATACACGTGAGGTTAAGTTGTTACACGTGTGAGGTTAAGGATTTACACCTGAATGAAGTTAAGGAGTCACGTTTGGCAGGTACACATGTGTGACACCTGGAGTCTGGTCTTTCAGGTCAAAGAAAACAATTACCGCGGACATGGCGATAGCGTGGACCAGCTGTGCTGGCATCCAAGTAACCCTGACCTCTTCGTCACGGCGTCTGGAGACAAAACCATCCGCATCTGGGATGTGAGGACCACCAAGTGCATCGCTACTGTGAACACGAAAGGTGAGCTCAGAGAGGGGGCAATGGGAACACACGTCACTTACATGCATTCAACAAGCACATTTCAAATACCTGGCCCGGTGCTGGTTATGGGACATCCTGAGCTCCAAGGACATCACAGTTTAGTGCATTAAAAAAAAAAAATCCTCTAACAAAATATGACGTGGTTCATCGTGGAATGGAGATGCCTGTATTATACTCTATAAAGTGGGTGCCCAGGATGCAAATGCTGAGGTCTGCCTGGGGGAGACAGGGAGGGCCTCACAGAATTTGCGCAGACTCTTAGAGGAGCCGTGGGAATTTAGCGGTCGGTGCGATGGGAGGGAGGGCAGCTCTACGAAGGAACATGTGCACAGACATGGAGCATTTGGGAAACTGCTCATAGGCTAGGATGGCTGAAGCTTGGAAGGGCTTGGGGGTCTGGGAGAAAAGGCCCTGTGCCTTTACAGGCTGTTATTCACCAGTATTGTCCTGTAAACTTTGAGGTAATTTACCATGTGTTTTTGATTAAAATGTCATTGATTATAAGATAGACCAATATTTTAAGTGCCATTAGGAAAGGAAATAAAACTTCCAGATAACAATGTATTCCAAAAATTTTGACATGCATTCAATGCATTTTAAGATGCATCCTAGATAATAAATATGAAAAATATGTGCATCTTAGAGAATTAGTAAAGTTGATGAGATTTTTAATTGATGTGTTCAGTGTGTTGGCAAGACTCGTAGGTGGGATGATGTAGTTATTTCCCTATGATGTATAAGTGGATGAACCTTAAAAATCGGTTATATATACATAAACACACACACACACATATAAATGCCTATTAGAAAAAAAGAACCAGCCGAAACCGGTTTGGCTCAGTGGATAGAGCATCAGCCTGCGGACTGAAGGGTCCCAGGTTCCATTCCGGTCAAGGGCATGTGCCTTGGTTACGGGCATATCCCTGGTAGGGGGTGTGCAGGAGGCAGCTGGTCAATGTTTCTCTCTCATCGGTGTTTCTAACTATCCCTCTCTCTTCCTCTCTGTAAAAAATCAAATACAAAAATAAAGAAGAAAAAACAGCTTATCGAAATAATTACTAAATTAAAGCTTAATTAAATTTTTGAGTCAGCTTTAAAGAAAAGTATAGCTATTACATGATTTGGATAAACGTTGTGAAAGTGGCATGTGCATGACCGGAGTTTGGGAAATGCTGGTGTAAGAGAATCACAAGTTTGGAGCCATATCCAGTGGCTCTTCGAGCTTTGGCAGGTTGGCTCACCTCTTCCATTTCTTCACCTATGAAGAGGGATAACGAATTGCTGGTAAAGACAGTGTTGGGAGGCCCACATGGGGAAGTCTGTAGATGAATGTGCCCGGCTCATAGTTGCTGATTCTTAGTTGCTCGTTGCCTTACATTGACATGACCTTAATGAATGAACTCTGGAGATAACTCTGGCCTTCCTTCTAGGAAGACAAAAGAAATTTCTTGAGGATTCTGGGCACACAGATGATCTCACTGATTACACCTGGTTTTCTAGGGGAGAACATTAACATCTGTTGGAGTCCAGATGGGCAGACCATCGCCGTGGGCAACAAGGACGATGTGGTGACCTTTATCGACGCCAAGACGCACCGTTCGAAAGCAGAGGAGCAGTTCAAGTTCGAGGTCAACGAAATCTCCTGGAACAACGACAATAACATGTTCTTCCTGACGAATGGCAATGGTTGTATCAACATCCTCAGGTGAGGGGCTCCTAGCTCAGGGAACCGTCCTCTCCGCAACAGCTGGGGGCACTGGTGGTTGCTGAGACGGATTAGGTGTGAGTCTGTCCTGAAGGAGCCCAACGGATACACTGGAATAAGCCCTAGCCTCTGTTGAGTTGGGCACCTTATGTTTTGCTGGGTCCTCACAGAAATTCTAAGTGTTTGATGGTGTGCTAACCATTTGATAGATAAGGATCTGGGGTTCAGAGTCCCCGGTCAGCTGGTGAGCTCTAGAACTGGATGCACCTCAAATTGTGGCTAACTTGTACCCTTAGAATAATCTCAGCTAAAATATATTACACTCACTGCAAGGAAGTCATCTCACACCCCTCGCTCCTCAAGGTCAGAGGCTTGTTTGATGTGCTTCCTATTGGGACCATTTCTCATTTTATCTTATTGTATGCTTACTTGTCAGTATCCTCCATTAGACTTAAGTTCCGTGAGGGTAGAGACTGTGGTTAGCTTGTTTACTGTTGAATTCCTAATGCCTAGCCCAGTCCCTGCTACACATAGTAAGGATTTCAGTAAATATTTGCTCTCTAAACGAATGAAATGGTGGAATTGGAATCCAGGTCTTTCTGGTGCTGTTCTTCCTGCTGTCCTGGGTGAGCGATGCGAGGCAGAGGGGAGCAGGTCTTACCTCAGAGAGGCTGGGTTTGCTGGGGAATCCTGAGGAAAGAAACTGGAGTTGGAGGTTGAAGGAGGCAGCCTCTGAGTTTGACTGAAAGATGAGTAGAACTTTAAGAGTCAGAGGAAGGGAACTGCACAGGTGACAAAGCAGGTGTGAGTGACATGGCTTATTTGGAGAGGAGTTGGTAGGTCAGGGCTGCTGAGAGGGTGGCAGTTAAGGTATTGAAAAGAGTCTGAACTTGGCAAGATAAAGTTGAAATATGATTTGGGACCAGATCTCAAAAGGCCTGGATTTCTGTGGTTGGTAACTTGTATTGTACTCTGTAAGCAGTGGGGATTCTATAACTTACTTTCAAAGCCTTTTTATTAGAGAATAAAACAGACATGGGAAACCACATAAAACAAATGTATAGCTTAATGAACAGTCATATGCATTACACCTGTGTAGCCCACTCAGGTCAAGGAATAGTACTTTGCTGACCATCTCAGAAGTCAGTCCATACGCTTTTTCCTAATCATAACCCACTCTCCTGAAAAGTAAGCACTGTCTTGAGTTTTATCGTTATTTATATTTTAGCTACCAAGTAAGTATCTCTAGATGTTCTAGCGTTTGCCCTTTTAAAGGGTTTGATAAGTCTCTTTAAGTCTGTTCATCTAGAAGGTCCCCCTCCATCCCTTTCTTTTAGCTTTGGCTTAGCTATTGAAAAACCAGAAGAGATTTTCCTAGTCTGGATTTTGCTGATCTCATAATGCTTATTTATTTATAGGAATATGAGACACGTCCTCTCTCCTACTATTTGGTTACTCAGGAATATAGTTCATTTAGGGAAGACAGGATACATGCTTGATTCTTTCTCTTTATCATTGGGTAATGAATTAGTTTCCTATCATCTTCAAATATGACCAGCTAGCCGAAACCGGTTTGGCTCAGTGGATAGAGCTCGGTCTGCGGACTGAAGGGTCCCAGGTTCGAGTCCGATCAGGGGCATGTACATTGGTTGTAGGCGCGTCCCCGGTTTGAGTGTGCAGGGGGCAGCTGGTTGATGTTTCTCTCTCATCGATGTTTCTAGCTCTCTATCCTTATCCCTCTCTGTAAAAAAATCAATAAAAAATATATTAAAAACAAACAAACAAAAACACAAATATGACCAACTAGAGGTTTTTGTGTGTGCGCGTGCGCCCTTTAATCATTATGGACTTAGGTATTTAAACAGTTTTTTTAAATGATAAAATTAGGAATTCATACTGATGATTTCCAATTAAAATTCAGGACTAGAGGAATTTTACTAAATCTCTTCTATATTATGAATCTCTTTCCTTTCAGAGTATTCTGGGCCTCAAAGATGCAGGGGATTATAGAATTAGAATGCTCCATGGTTGCTTATTACCTTTATCCGACATTACACATACAATTATCTCCGAATAACCACCACCACCAATGTAACTACTTAAAACAGTAAATTTTGCTTGTTGTATGTGCTTTTATTCTTCTTCTATTAAAAAAAAAGTAATACTATAGATTGTCAGAGTATAGAGCCATTTCATATACCTTTCCTTTTAACCATATGTAGTTTCTACAAGAAACTGTATGTACTGCTCGTCACCAGCACGATATTGATAAATCTTTAGTCATTTGGATTGTCAAAGCTCATTCTCTAGTTTAGATTCTTCAGGAATGGTTCATGGGAACAATATTCCCTGAATTCATAGTTATAACAAATACTTATGAAACTTATAGATGTTTTCTTATAGTGCTTATTTGAACTTTTTGTAATTGATCATCAGTCTTGGTAGCTATAAAAACCCTTGCTTGTGTGTCTGAAATATGTATTATGTTTTCTTTTGGCATAAAGTGTTACTGACAAAAGGGTCTAATAATAACTGAATTTTCTTTTTCAATCAGTAACTTTACCTCTGTGTCACATCTGGATTTATAGTCTCAAGTGTGTGGTGTGTGGTTTGAAATCTGTATTTAAGGAAAGCTTTCTTAAATACAGTCTTTGATATTCTGTTGTCTTTGGTTTTCCTCTTTACTGTATCCTATTGTTACTTTAGCATTACAGTCCTCTTTGCACAGTTTGATTGCTGTCTGTCATATTTTGCAGCTACCCAGAGCTGAAGCCTGTGCAGTCCATCAATGCCCATCCTTCTAACTGCATCTGTATCAAGTTTGACCCCATGGGGAAGTACTTTGCCACCGGAAGTGCAGATGCTTTGGTCAGCCTCTGGGATGTGGATGAACTAGTGTGTGTTCGGTGCTTCTCCAGGTAAGCGACACTGCCAGCACTTGCCTTGTGGGACATTTTATTTCATTTTAGGTAAAATTGTGCCTTCTTATTGGGTTATTTAAAATCTTATTACATTACAGTTGATATTCATTATTATTAGTTTCAGGTATATAGCATAATGGTTACATATTTATAGAACTTACAAATCGTTCTCCTCGATAAGTCTAGTACCCCCTGACACCATACATAGTTATTACGATACTAGAGGCAGTGTATGGAATTCGTGCACTCAGATTAGGGGATTCCCTCAGCCTGGCCTGCCTCTTCTTGCAGTTCAGAAGCCTTCGGGGGAGGTCTGACTGACGGCTTATGCCCGCTCCTCCTAGAAAGTGGGCCTAAATTATCAGCCGGACATTGTTTGTGCTGCCACGGAGGCAGGAGAGGCTCCCACTACCACCGCTGCACTCGCCAGCCATGAGCCTGGCTTCTGCCTGAGCAGCGCACTGACCACCAGGGGGCAGCTCCTGCGCTGACCTTCTGCCCTCTGGTAGTCAGTGCACGTCATAGTGACTGGTCCTTCTGCCATTCGATTGATTTGCATATTAGCCTTTTATATAGGATTATTTTTATTTTATTTTTTTATTTTATTAAGGTATTATATGTGTACATATGTTACCATTGGGCCCCCCCCCCATATTATATAGGATTATTGACTATATTCCCTATGCTGAACTTTATATCAGCATGGGGAATTATTGGGTTATTCTAATGTCTCCTTTGTCTACTCTTCTATGTCTACTTTCTCCTTAGGCTGGATTGGCCTGTGAGGACCCTCAGTTTCAGCCATGATGGGAAAATGCTTGCTTCAGCATCAGAAGATCATTTTATTGACATTGCTGAAGTAGAGACAGGTGACTAAAACCTCCCTATCTTAACAAGAACCTTCTCTTCCTTCATCTCTGGCCATCAGGACTTCTCCTGTCATGTGATTTCATTTCTGCACATCACTCCATCAGTATTAGTATCAATGAATTTGTCTCTTTAAGGCAAGTTTGTTTTTTACGACTGTTACAGTCAGGTAAGGAGGGAGCAAAGAATTAGGAAAGGCAGGGGCAGGTCTGAAGGAAAGTGATTTAGGAAAATATTTTTTATTTATTAACTTTTAATTCTTTCATTATAATGAAAAATTTACAATACAGGAAGGAAGGACCTGTGGTCCCATCATTTAATTGCTATCTCTTTTTAGCATTGTAATATATTTCTCTTTATTTTTTGCCTATATGTGAATATATATATATGTGTGTGTATATACATATACATACATACATATATATATATATATATATATAATATATATATATATATGTATCGATATATGTATATTTAAACTTTAAGGAATTATCAAAGTAGGTGTGATGTGCTTTAAAAATAGCAAAACAGAACTTGCAAATAGAAAAGTGGAGTGTAAAAGAATTTCCTCACTTTTATTTTTTAAAGTAGCTGTATTATTTTGGAAATACATGAATCTTTAGTAAAGAATTAAAACTATGTAGAAAACTTCAGAGAAGTAGTAAAAAACTTGAAATTCCGTGATTTAAAGAATGCCACTGTTGGTCGCATCATGGGGAACATGGTTCAGCCACCCAGACACGCAGCTCCTGTGATGCTGGGGTTCTCACCTGTTACTCTGGACCCTGCCTCACCTGCAGAATGTTCCAGCTTCTCAGTGCAGTGGCTGCTGAACTCACTGCCGCTTTGAGTGGGGTTCGAATTTCAACAAGTGGGAGGAAAACAATTTTGGGAGAAAGAACTTACATTACTCTTATTAGAAAGCATTGAGACTTAGTAGGTGGATCTGCTGCCTGGAAACAGATTGACCTCATATGTTGACTCCGTTGCTTCCTTGAGATGTGATTTACCTGTTAAGTCACTCGTTTCTGTGTACAATGGTGTTGAAAACCATTACCTGTCTTGCTGGGTTGTCGTTATACTCTATGGCAGGCGTCTTCAAACTACGGCCCGCGGGCCACATGCGGCCCGCAGAGGAGTCTGATCCGGCCCGCCAGGTTTTTTGGGCAGTGAGCGCAGCCGAGGTGTTACAGTAGGAATTAGTAGTTCATATAGTCCGGCCCTCCAGCTCTCTGAGGGACCGTGATCTGGCCCCCACTTTAAAAAGTTTGAAGATGCCTGCATGGGAATAAAGTATAGTCCTTGTGATTCATAGGATGCTCAGTGAACATCAGCATCTGCTCACTGTTTTCCCACCGAGTGTAGGCCAGGTCAGAGCATAGGCTCTTACGTTAACCCGTCTGCGTTCAGAACCTGCTCTGCCACCCAATGACCTGTGACCTCTCTGCGCCTCCGTGTTCTTTGTAAAGTGGGGGAATGATTGTGTCTGTCTCATGGGGCTCTCAAGTGGATTAAATGAGTTAATTTAGCTAAGTGCTTAATGAGTGTGTTCTCTTACTAATGTATTGATTGGTTTCTCTATATTGATTTTTGTAGGAGACAAGCTATGGGAGGTGCAGTGTGAGTCCCCGACCTTCACTGTGGCCTGGCACCCCAAAAGGCCTCTGCTGGCATTTGCCTGTGATGACAAAGATGGCAAATATGACAGCAGTCGGGAAGCAGGAACTGTGAAGCTGTTTGGGCTTCCCAATGATTCCTGATGGGAGGACCTGACCTTGCGAGACAGACTGAACTGAGATTAGTTGGTCTGTTCTCTCCGAGTTGCTGCGCACCTACAGTATTTGTACATTGCTGTAAATTATAAAAGTCTTTTTTCAGGCTGCCCATTCCAGTTGCGTTCTTGTGTGTGATGTTAGCAGTTCCTTTTCTCTCCTGCGTGAGGCTCTCAGTGTGGGTGATGACACCAGCATACCTGTCCTCTGGGATCTCCTGGCCTGCTTTTGGGGATAGGGCGGACTTCATTGGACTTGCTTTTGCTTGGACACTACCTAGCTTGGAGGGTGGGGGAAAGGGAGAGTTGGGGGCCCTAGCCAGGCAGCTCCGTTGCTTAGAGCGCCGTGCGGTCCCAATACGCCAGGTTTACTCTCTGTTCAGGGCACATACAAGAAGCAACCAATAAATGCATAAATAAGTGGAACAACAAATCGATGTTTTCCTCCCTCCCTCATCTTCTCACCCTTTTACCCTCTTTCCCGCCCTCCCTCCCTCCTGGAATCAATTAATTAAAAAAATAAAGAATATTGGGGATGGAGTTTTCTTTATATTTAAATACATATAATTTTGAGAATTGAATAATAACACTGACTTTTATTGTGAGACTTCTAGGACTTTTTAAATTATGGTATTATGATGTTATTACAGGAAGATACTTTAGTTTTTCATTTAAAAAAAATCTCAAGTAGGATTTAAAGGTGTAATCTGTAATTTAAGGTCCTAACCCAAGACTGAAATGCAGGGACAGAACATGAAGGGCGTGGGCAGCAACTGTCCTTTGAGTCAGCAGTCGTCTGTATGTATGTGTATGTCTGCCTGGCCTCCCTCTTCAAATTATGATAAACATTGGAAAAACTAACATACAAATAAGAACTACAAAATCAGGTTATTAAAAACTCGTTAAGCAATAGAATGGAAAGAAATTAAAATAGAAAGTCAAAGAATAAGGAGTCAATTGAATGAACTAAAATGTTGACTCTGCGCTTCCTGGTGGCAAAGTGAAGGGGGGACAAGTCTGAATTTTTATCAAAAAGAAAAGCACATGCCAGCTCCTCAGGGGGAGCCCGGCTGTCGTTAGCGCTGACTCCGAAAGAAGCGGCTCTCGCAGGGGTTCTTACTGGTGATGGTATCCTGGTTTTTATTGTATTTCAGCATGAGAAGTAGGCATACACCTCAGTAAGCGATATTTGTAGAAAATTTCGGAAAAAGCAGGTAAGCGAAAAGACCAGTCGTATTCCCAGCATTTTAGTGTACCTGATATTTATCCATGAAAATGTGTAGCTTTATAAACATCTTGAAGACAAGTATGACGATAATTATGCAAGGTGCTCAGCACCGTGTTGGGCAGTGTTATCCTAGTAAACAATGAGTCTTAGACATTTTTACTTACTGGCCATTCCCTCGGTGCCTGGTCCTGTAACGAGCACTTAACACCAGCTGTTACTCCAGTGTTGCGACAGCCTGCGGAGGCTGGTACTAGGGAGTTTAAGTTACTCCGTGTTACTCCTGAAGTGACGGCACTGAGGTGCCTCCTATTGCAGTGTCTATCTGTTTTCACGCGCGTTTCCATTCTACAGAAGAGGAAACCATGGCTCTGGGCAGTCAGCTGTCGGCCTGGGTCAGTGCCTGATTGGTTGCATCCGGTCTTCAGGCTCAGTATTTCCTCCAGCTGCTGCCACAGGCTCTGCCCCCACCTTTTCTTTTTTTCTTTTTAAATATATTTTTATTGATTTTGTACAGAGAGGAAGGGAGAGAGATAGAGAGTTAGAAACATCGATGAGAGAGAGTCATCGATCAGCTGCCTCCTGCACACCCCCCCACTGGGGATATGCCCCCTTCAGTCCCCAAGCCAACGCTCTATCCATTGAGCCAAACTGGTCTTGGCTGCCCCCACCTTTTCAATTGCAAACAGTATGCCACCTCGTTAATGTCACAGGTTCAGTGTTCCTGTCAGTGGAGTGAACTTTGGTGCGTTGTTTCTTGATTTTGCAATTACTTGTCATTCCTTTGGTTGCTGCCATGTTTTTCCATACGTCTCCCTTTGGCCTCAGAACCAGGTGATACAAGTTTAGTCTAGATTCTTGGTATTTGACCCGTTCCCTCGTCTTGCATCCATGTGGACTTTCCCCCTGGGTTTTGTGAAGTAGTGATCCCTGCCGCCCGCACTTCACCAAGAGATGGGTGGCCTTCAGCTAGTGGGGATGGACACTCGCGGCGCCAGGGAAACACAATGAAGAAAGCTCCAGCTCGTGGTCACCCTCCCTGACTGTCCGGGTCTTGCTGACATTTGTTTAGCTTCAGAGTCCTGGAGGGCTCCTCCCTGGAGAAGTGATGTGATTCGTCCAGACCTGGTCTGAGTGAGGGTTCAGTTGAGAGCAGGAAGGATGCCATTCACAAGCTCATGGCCATTCCTTGCTCAGTGAGTGTAGGGCTGTCAGAGAGTCACTGCTGCAAACACCAGCAAACCAGAAGGGTGGTGAGGTGAGCCCTGATCTACACCTGACTTGGCAGGGAACGTCACGTGTGCTGCCCCAGTGACCCATTGCTGTGATGGCCGGGAGTCAGGCTAAGAAATAGGTACGTAGTTAAGACTGCCATCCCTTTTGCTGAGATCCTGGATTCTCTGGGGCATGAGGTCCAAGGAAGGGTGTGTGTGTGTGTGGTTTTCTTCACCCTCACTGGCAGACGGTGGTGGGAGGCTGGAACGGTGTCCTGGTCAGAGCCCCTGAGACCAAGCAGCAGGCTATGCGGTCCATATCAGGGACTGAGGTGTGGAGTGCCTACCACAAGGCAAATTGGAAAGAGGCCAATTCTATAAGGTCCCAGAGCAAGGCCTTGTGTTATGTGTATGTTCTGAGTTGGTTGGGGTGTAATTATGGGTGGGTCCAGTTGAAAATGACCAGGTATGGCATAAAAACAAGGTTAATCTCTTTCCTGTGTCAAAGATGGATTCTAATCTCTAAGGATTTTAGTCACAAAAGGGACCATGGAATGTCTACCCTCTTGGGAGGGAAAACAGCCCATAAATGGAATGAAAGGTAAGCCTCGTATTTCAGAGGAGGAAGAGAGGTCACACGTATGGAAGTGCATTGCACACTCAGACGTACCTGTGTGTAGTAAGGCCTTGCCTTCTTTTCTCTCTCCAACACGTGCGGTGAGATCAAGGCTGGCTTCCTACCTGAGCAGAACCGGAACTGGGTCTCCACTTCAGCAGTGACTGATCGGTCCCACTCCTCATTCACAGAGGGGATGATGAGTCCTCTTGTCCCTGGGCCGTTAGGATAATTAAGCGAGATGCAGTATTTGTGAGGTGTCTGCCTCAGCACCTGGCCTGCTTACTGTAACACCCCCCCCCCCCCCCCCCCCCCCCCAGGAGGAGCAGCTTCTAATGAGAACAGGCCGGCCTCGGAGACAAGTCATCAGTCCATCAGCTCTCTCGGCTCTAAATGCCAGAGTGAGGGAGCCACGTTAATCATTCCGGAGCTGGCGCTGTGGCGGGAACAGAGCTGTCCGTCATACTGGGCATGGCATAGGCCAGAGGGGAGAGATGGGACCTGCTGTCTGCTCCCGGCTGGGCCCGTGATGGATGGTGCCTGCCGACAGCGGAGCTTCAGTCAGAACTGCGCACTGACGGCGGAGATAGGAGGCAGGGAGGGGAAGCTCCTGTTTGCTGAGGTTGCTGGAAAGGATGGGGTGTGGGGAGTGGACCTAGAGCAAGTGGAGATGTGACCAGAGGGCAGAGGACACCTGCGTGCGGGGTGCCGCAGCTTGGAGCAAAGCCGAGGTGCTGACAGCGCCCCGGGCTGTGGGGAAGATGATGGGATAGGAGATGGCGTTGGAGACGAAGGGAAGGAGGGAGGGTGTCAGGCTCCGGGCTATTTCCTTTTGCCCTGGTCGGCAGAGTCGCCCGGTAAGCAGGGAAGAGCAGGGTAGACCTCAGGCCAATTCCTTGTTCTGCCGCCACCCACAGGGAGACTGGCCACCTCACGTCACTTCCACAAGCTGCCCTCGGCTGAGTTCTGTGACATTCGTAATCACCGAACAGCTTATGAGGGTTAAATGAGTTGATATTTGCCTGGTTCGATCAGTAGCTATTAGTATTGTGCAGGTGTTTATGCCATATCTGTAGTGCGATATAAACCTTCCTACCTTCTTACCTTTCCTTGTCCCCTAAGCTGATCTCATTTGGCACAATAAAGGATGGGCATAGGGTGGACTTCGGGGAAATGAGTATTTAACACATTGTCGAATACCCACTTCTAGAACTAAGGCTCTTGATTTTCATTTAGGGATCCTAAATTGAGAGCTAGGCAGCCAGTTATCACCAATTTGCTAGCAGTTCAGATGTTTGAAACTGTTGCAGACACGGAGCCACCAGCTGTTGAACTTCAAGGCACCCGGCATCTCGGCCCGTCACCCCTTGGAGGAGCGGGCGGAGTGTGAGAACAGGGCCTCCTGCGGTGTCACAGCGAGGTCACCAGTGCTGCCTGCCTGGCGGGACTGCCACCGGGGCTCCTTGGGACCACCGTGTTTTTGCCAAGAAAACGTGGCTCAGTTCACGTGGTTTCCCCTTACTTTCCTCGAAGACTCGAATGTAGGCCAGGCGACGGCAGATACAGCCAGGAATCTGAGAAGATCTCAAGACGTCCCGAGGGCCACAGGAGTACGGGGTGGGCCCTGGCAGTTCCCAGAGTGGGGTTCGCGTCAATGTGGAGGGCAGTCCCTCCTGAAAAGGGCATTACTGTGGAGGCCTGGGAGGATTTGTTGGACATATATGATGGGTGCATCCCTGGGGTGGCGGCTGAAGGGCTATTTAAAAAAAAAAAAAAGTTTTTATTGCTTTCAGAGTGGAAGAGGGGGAGAGAGAGGGAGAGAAAAACATCAATGATGAGAGAATCATTGATCGGCTGCCCCCTGCACACCCCCTTCTGGGGATCACTCCGCAGCCCACGTATGTGCCTTTGACCGGAATTTAAGCTGGGACCCTTCAGTTGGCAGGCTGACGCTCTGGCCCCCAAGCCAAACCAGCCAGGCAAGGGGAGGCCCTCTGTCCTCTGTAGGCGGGAATCATTGCTGGGGTGGCAGACGTCTGAGCTCCCTGAGTGCTGGGCACTGTAAGCGAGGGAGGAATCAGACTGGACTGCACTTGGACCCATTTTACAGATAACACCGAGGCCTGGGAGGCTAGGGGACTTGCCCAGGGCCGGGGGGGCCAGGTTTGAAACCCAGGTTCTTCCATGGTGTATGTCCTGTACGTGAGTCCAACATCCCAACTGTGAAGTTCAGCCTCGTCTAGACATGACTTAACAATCAGAGACAGATGTAAAGGGTGGGAATCTTAGACGGTTGTTACCATCAAAGTTGGAGTTTGGCCGAAACCGGTTTGGCTCAGTGGATAGAGCATCGTCCTGAGGACTGAAAGGTCCCAGGTTCGACTCCGGTCAAGGGCATGTTCCTGGGTTGTGAGCACATCCCCAGTGGGAGGTGTGCAAGAGGCAGCTGATCGATGATTCTCTCATCGATGTTTCTAACTCTCTATCCCTTTCCCTTCCTCTCAATAAAAAAAATCAATAAAATATATTAAAAAAAAAAAAAAAAAGGAGTCTGCTGCTTTCTGGCAAAGATGCTGATGGGCAGGAACCAGAGAAGAAGGGGTTTACCCCACTCCACCCTCGGAGTAGCCCTCATCCCCCGGATCTGAAGCAGGGCTAGAAGCGCGGGATCTAAACCTCCGCGGCTCCAAAGCCCAGGTCCTTCCCCAGCCCTGGCTGCACGCTGGAGCTGCCCTACCCCAGCCACGCCCCGGGGAGCTGTCACAGCTAGCTGGTTGAGAAGCACTGCCCTGGCCCTGCTGTTCCCCTGGGCTGTAGAATGTCGGGTATCACAGAAATGGCGCGGGAGTGCCCGGGCTGTGGCCTCTGTGAACTCCTGTTCCGTTATTAGGGTCGCAGAGAAGGAGGACAAGAAGGCTTTTTGGGTGGAATCAGCTGCACCTTGGCCTGTTGGTTCCATTAAATAAAGACAGAGCCTGTGTGGGAAGTCTATGCCCGTTCAGATATCAGAGCCCACAGGCAAAGGGACTGGCCCCGCTCCCTAACTAGCTTGGCCCCAGCTGGCTTGGAAGCCCGGGGGCAGTGGTGTCAGATGGCACCAGGGTTTTGGTCTTGCCACTTACCGGTGGCACACATGTCGGCAGGCCTCCCCTCTCTGAGCTGCAGGTTCCCAGTCTGGGCAGCTTGACTTTCCCACAGGCAGGGCGTGTCATCCCGATGCTCAGCACAGGGAGTCACAGCAGAGGGCGTCAGAGCAGAGTTAGGTTCACTCCCCACTACCGGCTGCTCTCCTGGGCTTAAGGGAGGAGTGACAGGCGTGGGGCTGGAGAGGGAGACTGGGGGCAGGGAGGAGTGACAGGCGTAGGGCTGGAGAGGGAGACAGGCCAGCTGGGAAGGGGCCTGATGCTGTGTAAGGAGTTAGACCCAAGGCCTGTTAGGGCTTCAGGCAGTTGGGAGTGTGTGTTAGGAAGACCACCTGGGGTGGTGTGGCCACTTGATTGCAGGAGAGTTCTAGTGGAATGCAGGGCTCCCACAGGGACCTCTGAGTCCCCTGGGGCAGCGGTCGCTGATCCTCAGGGCACAGGTGGTCCGTGAGGTCAGGTCCGGAAGGTTGGTGACCACTGCTCTGGGTTAAAGCACACAGGCTGTCCATCCCCAGAGTGTTGGTTCCCCACCCTGGAGTGGGGGTTGGGGCTCTGTCAGATTCCTAGGAGCTGCTGCTGCCGGTGAAGCTGTTAGGTGTAGGGGCCCAGCCCAGGGCACTGTTGTGTTTAAACTTTAGATCCCAGTAGCTAGCAATATGGCCTCTGCCAAGTCCTCTCACCCATGCGAGCCTCAGTTTCCTCGTCTGTAAAATTCCAATTTCAAGGAATGTTGCAAGAGTGCACTGTGAGAATGTTGGAATCGCTTAGCACAGCGCCTGCAGTCAGCATTCCGTAGTTGCTTTGTGCTGCTTATGAATGCAAAGGAAGGGCTGTTGGAGACTGCAGGGAGAGCTGAGGGAGAGCTGAGGGAGAGGCTGCAGGGAGAGCTGAGGGAGAGGCTGCAGGGAGAGCTGAGGGAGGCTGCACCAGGCCAGTGGCCGCAGGGTGGGGAGAGGGGGTCTGGTTTCCCTCAGGCTCCAAGCCCCGTGATCCTCCTTCCAGCACCTGCCTCCTGGTCCCCGTGTGGCCGCTAGAGGGCAGTGGAGCCAAGGCCGCGCCAGGCAGGCTGCGTGCTGGGAAGGCTGCAGCGGCCTGTGCATTCAGCCTGTGCTCCCGTCCTGAAGCCTCATTGTATTTGCATTGCGCCGTCCCCTCCCTCCCTGCTCTGTGCACTTGCTGACGGTTTTGGAAAACACGTCACCTCGCAGGGCACCTCTGGGTTCCTGCTCGCTCTGTGGCCCGGGATTAGCCACGGCTGGAGGGGCTCGCCTCCTGGCGGCTGTGTTTACTTCCCAAGGGCACAGGCAGAGCAGAACCCGGGGGTGGGGGCCTGCACCCCACAGGCAGCCCGGCAGAGCCTAGTTTGAACCGCAGTTGTGCTTCTGCCAGGTCAGAACTTGGGCCCGTTCCGTCTTGCATCCCTCCCCCCTGCTCCTCAGCCCTCGCGGCTCCCTTTGATCCTGGGGGCGGAGAAATACAGGGAATTCCAGATCCTTACTTCATCCGAAGGCTGGCTGGAAGCGGGCTTGCGAGGGGCTCGGAACGCAGCGTTAGCAGTCATTTCAGCGAAGGGCAGGCGTCTGCCCAGGTCACCGGACGCGGTGCGGACAGAGGAAGCGGGGGAAACAGTTACCATATTCGATGGCATACCTTGTGCCAGGCTCTCTGCGTTGACGAGGTGGTTTAGCCCGAGTGAACGACAGAAGATTCCAGTGACTGCAACAGCACTTACTGGTGGGTTGGGGCCTGGGCTTAAGTGGTTTTCACTTATTTGCCCTTTCAACCCTAGTAGCTGCCCCGTGGTATTGTTAATCCCGGAGCAGCTGAAACTCACGGAGGTTACTGCAGGGCACGCAGGGCCGAAAGAAGGTGAAATTCAAAACGAGGTGTCTCCCTCCGGAACCCAGGCTTCGGGTCGGCACGGTTGGGCATGGTCCATTCTTCTCTTAGCCCAGCTCTTTCCGGAGGCGGGGCAGGTAGGCAGCAGGAGAAGGCCAGGCTCATGGCAGAATTCCTGGTAAGGACTCATGATGCCCTCAGCGGGCCAGTTGAGAGCATGGGTTTGGAGTCCGATTGTCCGGACTTCGATCCTGCCTCTGCCACTCACCATCTCTGTGACCTTGGACGTTGGTTTCCTCCTTGGTAAGATGGGGGACAATGCCAGTGGCTGCCTCGCTAGTTAGCTCTGAGGGTTAAACGAGTTAATGCAGGGGAAGTGCTCAGGTTAGTGCCTGGCACATAGTAACAGCTCAGTGAATGTTAGCTCTTATCATCGCCGTTGTCTCTAACCATTGCGCCGCATCACCTCCGGAACCTCAGTACCTGGGGTTGGCGAATGCCTATGGGATGAAAGGAGCCTTTGGATTCAGAGGATGTTTTCTGAGCTCCAGACGATGTCCGGGGCTGGATTGATACATCGGTGACTCCATTTCAGACCCTGTGCTCAGGAAAGCTCAGTCTAGTAGGTGAGGTCAATCAGGGGTGCTTATTACTGACAAGGCAGGAACAGTGGACAGAGGTCTTGACATGAGTGAGAGCACTTTGGGAGGGAGTAGGGCTAAGTGGGCCAGTTTCAGAGGAGAGAACTTTGGCATTAGGCCTTGAAAGATGGATGGAGGAGAGAGAGGGAAAGGTGGGCCAGGGCAGAGAATTCAGGCTTCTTGGGCTGAATATCCCTCCAACCTCACAAAGGGGCATTGAGTCAAGTCGGATCCTTTCCCCCATTCAACAACTATGTATTGGGCATGGTTGGAATCAGACATTGAGACAGGATGGCTTTGGCCCATTCCCTACCCTCCAGTGATCTGGTCTATGGGGCAACAGCCAAGGCACAAGTGATGGTGATTCCCGGTGGCGAGGGGGCGGTATTGTCCAGAGCCTCTTCGGTGTAGGTGACAGACACTCAACTCGGACTGGTTTCAATGGAAAGGAAATTCACTGGCTCATGTGCCTGGCATAGATTCAGGCACGGCTGGATCTAGGGTCTCAAAACAGGTCCTTGGGAAATTGCCACTCTCCATCCTGGTCCCCTGCCTTTCTCTGGGCTGGTTTCGCTCTCTGACAGCCCGCCCCTCTGCGGTGTCACAGGTGCTGGCTTCCATCTCACCAGCTCGGCAATCCCAGGAGAAAGGGTACCTGTTTCTCAATGGCTTCCTCTAGCGTCAAGGGGTGGAGTTTCACCAGATAGCTTTGGTCACGTGCTTTCACTGTGGCCAGGGGATCATCTGCCCGCCTACAAAAGGTGGGGAGAGAACAGGGCATGTTAGTCCTGCCTCAGTCACATGGGCTGACCAGGCAAGTGGGGGGGTGTAGGGGTGTGGTCCACCTAAGAAAATTCAGATGCTGTCCCCGGAGGAAGGAGGAATGGATGGTTAGGCAAACTCCACAGATGCCCACTACGGCTGCCACGTGGGAACAGAAATAATTCGACAGGAAAGAGCCTGGAGTCTCAGGCCCATCCCTGTGTGGCCATTTCACCTGTCAGTCTGCGTCCCAGCGCCCCCACCTCTCCAATGGGAGTGATGGTCAGCACCGTAGGCTTGGATCGGCGTGAGAGCATATCGCAAAGGGGCCGGACAAGTCCCAGCAGGAGGCACTGCAGTTTGGAGGGGGGCGGGGCATGAAGTCAGGAGTCTGGATTATTACCTGACCAGTTCAGGGCAGCTGTCCCCAGACAGGCCGCCAGTGTCCCCTGGGTTCAAACCCTCAACCCACCACTTACCGGCTGCTTTCTGCTCCTGCCTCCCGGGCTGCAGGGAGCTGTGATGAAGTGATCTATAGACAGCGCCTGGCACCTGTCGGCCTATGATGAATGGGAGAGGCATTCTCGGTACAGTCATTATTCCAGGGCTCGCCAGGCCCAGGTGTGGCTCCGACAGGACGGACCACGTGCTCGGGGGGACGAGCAGCCGTTCTGGAGAGAGGGTGCCTCTGGCCAGCTGCCAGGGGCCCGGGAAGGCTCTGTGTGGCCGGCCCTCCCTCCTTTTGGTCGGCGTGGGGTGCGTGCAGCCGCACAGAGGTTCCTGTTTCGCTCTAATTACCCCTCGGGCTCTGCCATCAGTCTGTCTGTCATCTCCAGCACCAGGCTTCCAGCCAGACAGTTCGAACAGAAACTCATCTGGAGTGTGTTAACTCTGCCTCCCAGCTGGGACCAGCTTTGCATTATGACAAGTTGTAAGTAAACACACATTTGCTCAGATGTGCGCCTCCCCCAGCCTAGAGCCTTATCTCAAGATCTGGGCAGCTTCGAATCGGGGAGCACAAGACTGTTTGGAAAAGACTGGAAATCATTTCATTTCATCTACCCATTTTACAGAAGAGTGAATTGAAGATATTTGCTTAAGTTTCTCAGGTTCATATAGATATCTCGAGGATACAGATAGAGAGAGAATTCAGGTCTTCTGACCCGGTCCAGAAATTTTATACAATAATGTGGTCCTTCAATCATTCACTCCTTCAGCAACATATATCGCCCATCTACTGTATTCTAGAGTCTATTCTAGGCACTGAGAAAACAGAATTGCAAAAAAATAAATAAATAAATCTCTGTCTTTATAGTGTTTATGATCCATCCATCCATCCATCCATCCATCCATCCATCATCTTTCCATCAATCTGCTTCTCTCCACCCATCCATGAATACATCTACTTTATGTTTTTATCCGTTCGTCTAGTCATCAATGCATCTATAAGGCCCCAAGTCCTGGGCTAGTGCCAGGGGTTGAGGTAAGTACCGGGGGGAGGGAGGGGAAGGCAGAGACCGGCCCCTCAGTTACAAATGAAGGGGTGAGGTGGGACACCAAAGGGGACGTGCACTTCTGCCTGTTAATCCTGAGGAGCTTCATTCTGAGGGTGAGAACAGACTGCACCTTGGGTAGGGGTTTACATGGGGAGGCTGGGAAAGAAGCTTCTAGGCCGAGGGAACAACCATGGCGAAGGCATGTGAATGCCTGATAGATTTGGGAGGAAGAAATACTCTGTTTAATGACTCCTTCAAGGCTGGATAATACTCAGGAGAGGGTGTCGAAGGCTCTTTTAAAAGGAACTTGACTACCATCCTCAGAGCCAGAATGGAAACCACTGCAGAGCCCTAGCCGGCTTGGCTCAGTGGATAGAGTATCTGCTTGTGGACTGAAGTGTCACAGGTTCGATTCTGGGTTGTGGGCTCAGTTCCCAGTGGGGGAAGGGTGTGCAGGAGGCAGCCAATCAATGATTCTCTTTCATCATTGATGTTTCTATCTCTTTCTTCCTCTCTGACACAAATATATATATATATGAAACCATTGTAGACTTTGCAGCAGGAAGCAATTTAGGTCAGTGGGCATTTTAGAAGGATGAGCTCAGGCAGTTGGGTCAGACTGGAGAGACGGAAGTACCGGAGTGCTGGGAGCTGTTCTCAGGCGGGGCTGTAGAACTGACTGTCATCCTCTCCTCCACGCTCCCACCTTGTGTGATTGTCCCTGCGCCTCTTCCTCCCCTGAGTGAGAAAGGTGGGGGAACACAACAATGAAGCTGTGTTAGGGTGCAGCTTGCCAGGGTGGGCAGTACAGATGACGGTAAGGTGAGGGAGGTGGTAGCAGGCTAATTCGCAGACCCGAGCTCTGAGGAACCAGATGGAGGGGGCTCAGCCTGGGCGTGTGGAGTTACAGGTGTGGGCACTGGTGGGCGACACCTTGGGGACAGGTGCTGTCTGTGACGAAGGTGATAGGGTCTTTCCATGGGCCCCTTTGAAATGGTCTTGGAGAATTTCTTTGAAGTAAGATTCTTTTTAGACGTTTTAAGCATGGAATGGAACTGAGTCCAATAGTTACCATTTGTTAAGTGTCTACTGTATGCCATTACTTTCATATCACCATACTTTCTGAAGCAGGGACTATTACTAACGCTGAAGATAGGTGAGGGATCTGAGCCTCATGGATGTGGTGACTTGCTCAAGCATCTTGTGCTTTGATATTTATTTTAAGCCAGAGGCCCAGTGCACGAATTCATGCATGGGTGGCGTCTGGCTGGTTCACCCCATCAGGGTGGATGACTGATTGTGGGCAGGGCCGGTGAGGGGAGAGGAGCTTCGGGTAGTTGGCTGGCTGGCCCTGCCCTCTGGTTGAACTCCTGGTTGAACTCACAGTCGAATTTACATATTAGCCATTTATTATATAGGATGAGAGAGAGATGTATGGGGAGCCAGAGCTTGCTTAGATAAAAATCACCTAAAGGGTGTTTTATTTTCAAGATATGGTCTTCAGTTTGGCAAATTTGGATCTGGAGGGCATGGTGGGGGTAGGGAGTTGGGAAAGAAAAAAAGATATTGAAGGCTCATACCTCCCAACAACCCTGCCTTGCAAACACCATTGAGAGGACTCCTATGATCCTGTCTACCTAACAGGCCCTGCACACCCAGCAACCTCCTTGGTGGGGGGTGGGGGTTTGACCCTAGCTGTGCCAGGCATGTATGCCACCGCCCTGCCCACACTCCCTGGGCCAGGCCTGAGCATGTGACCCAAACCAGGCCTGTCACATCCTTTCCTGGTATTTAAATAATGAGCTGACAGCCCTGTTTGTCCCTTACACAGCACTGATCATCTGACAAGCCTCACCTTGTGGAGACATTGACCTGAAAGAATTAAACACACAGGCAGGTAGAAGCAAAGGAGAAGAGGACATTTCCCTTCCCCCTTCAGAGCCCTGACTTCTGTTAGGAGAGCTGTGGCGTTCTGGGAACAGTGACACCCGCCCTCTCCCCCATCTGCCCTCGATCCGCCCCTCCACAGGAATCACTTGGCCTGGGTGGGCCACTCAGCACATTCTATTCCCCACTGCCAGCGATGGGCAGCACCAAAGCTGGGCCAGCCAGGATGAATTAAGGACTTTTACTGAATGCTGGGGCACAGTCTCTCTTTCCTGTCGAGTGAGCTAAGAAGCATGTAGCTACCACATGGGCATCGTTTCGGGCTTAGCCAGTCTTGGGATGAGGTCACCACTTACAGAGGAGAGACGAGCAGGACCTGGGTCTGGTAGTGGATGAGTTCTCCTGTGACGCCCGCCTTGCCCTGTGGCCCTTCAGAGGAGGGAGCCATATGTCTCCGTGGTTTCAGGTGTCAACACAAGCTTCTCAACTGATAAATTACCTCGGTGCTACCTGAATCCCGGTTCCAGGCAGCTCAGAAGCTCGTTCTGTGGATTCTTCCCTGCCCAACGTCTTGATATAGAAACAATTATACTCCTCATTTTGATTCTTTTAAAAAATATATATTTAGAAGTATTTTTATTGACTTCAGGAAGGAAGGGAGAGGGAAAGTGAGATAGAAATATCAATGATGAGAGAGAATCATTGATTGGCTGCCTCCTGCACATCTCACAATGGGCATGTGCCCTGACCAGGCTCATAGGGCGATGCTCAACCACTGAGCCATGCTGGCTGGGCTTATCTTGATTCCTTTTGAAATTGAGTTATTTAAACACATTTTAATAGAAACGTAAAAAGACATAAAAAAGTAGACATAATACAATAGTATAATGCATGCATTCTCAACCAGGTTGGAGAAGGAAGTCAAAAGCTGGCAAATTTTTTTTTTTTTTTTGAGTGATGAATACATCTTAGCTGTTAGAATGGTTGTGATCCTCCAAAGGATTACAGTACGTAAGCAGACACACAGCTTTGAAATTTCAGGGGTCCAGGAGTGATTTCAAAGTAATGTCTGAAAAGGCTCTTAGGGGGCTGATAATGAAAAACTAGATTGAGAAACACCGATATAAGGAACCCTGTGCTTCCATTATTCAGTTTAGAATGTTGCCAGCTCATGGCTGCTATTGTTTCAATGATATCCCTTCCCATATTATTTTGAAGCCAATCTCAGACATCATATAATTTATCCACAAATATTTTGCCATGAATCTCTAAGTGAGACTCTAAAACTTGTAACCTAGAAATTAAATATACTTTCTTAATATCATCCCTTAAGTCAGTGTTCACATTTCTTTTTTTTTTTTTAAATATATTTTATTGATTTTGTACGGAGAGGAAGGGAGAGAGATAGAGAGTTAGAAACATTGATGAGAGAGAGTCATCGATCAGCTGCCTCTTGCACACCCCCTACTGGGGATATGCCCGCAACCAAGGTACATGCCCTTGACCGGAATCGAACCCGGGACCTTTCAGTCCCCAAGCCGACGCTCTATCCATTGAGCCAAACCGGTTTCGGCAGTGTTCACATTTCTAATTGAATGTCTGCATCAGACCCAAACCAGGATAACTGCCATTACTTGATAGGTCTCTCTGGTCTTTTTTTCTTGCGAGTTATTAGTTGAATGAACTAGACTATTTGCATGTAGAGTTTTTGACAGTCTGGATTGTGTGTATTTCATTCTTGTGGTGTCATTTGGCACATTGCTCTGTGCTTTCATTTGTTAATCAGCACGAGATGTGATTGATATATACAGTAAATTGCACAATTTAAAGTATACGCTTTTATAAGCTTTGACATATTTATGCACCTATGAAACCATTACGACAATCAAGGTAGTGAACATACCCATTGTCCCCATAGGTGTGCTCTTGACTTTTTGTAGTCACTCCCTCATGGATGTCACCCTCCCTCAAGCAAACGCCATTTGAATTTGTGTCACTATAAATTAGCCTACATACTCTAGAGCCGTGGTCGGCAAACTGCGGCTCGAGAGCCACATGCAGTTCTTTGGCTCCTTGAGTGTGGCTCTTCCACAAAATACCACGGCCTGGGCAAGTCTATTTTCAATCATTGTCCTGTTGATATTTGGCTCTGTTGACTAATGAGTTTGCTGACCACTGCCCTAGAGTATTAGATAGACTCATATAGCATGTATCGTTTGCTTGGCTTCTTTCACTAAGCATAATTATTTTGTGATTCATGCATGTTGTTGCTTATATAAATAGCTAATTTCTTATTGCTCAGTAGTGTTCCATTAAACGGGCATATCATAATTTGTTGATGGTCATTTTCATTGTTTCCAGTTTTGAGCTATTGACAAAGCTGCTATAAACATTGTGTATCAGACTTTGTATAATGTATATATTTTCTTTTTAAAAAGTTATATATATATATATATATTTTTTTTCTTTTTTTCTTTTCTCTTAGGTAAACGCCCATGGTGGAATGGCTGGATGAGAGTAGTGATGGTGGTAATTGGGATAGAGCAAGGTAAGTGTGTGTTAACTTTATCAGCGTGGGAGTTCCTCCACCAGCACTTGCAAGGTCAGTCTTTTTAATTCTCTTCATTCCGCTGGATGCGTAATTTCATTGCGGTTTCAATGCGCGTTTCTCTGATAACGAATGACTAATAATGTAGAACATCTATTTATGTGCTTATTTGCCATCTGTATGTCTTCTTTGGTTAAGAGTCTGTTAAAATGTTTTGCTGGTTTTTAAAAATTGGGTTGTTTTCTTATTGTTTATTCTGGATGTAAGTCCTTTATCAGATACTATATGCTTCACAAATGTTTCCTCAATGTATGTTGGTCATTGTTTTATTTTCTTATAAGTGTGTTTCAAAGAGCAAAAGTGTTTACTTTTGATGAAGTTCAGTTTATTGGTTTGCCCTCTTATGGATGGTGCTTTTGCTGTCAGATCTAGGAAAGTCTTTGCCTAACTCAAGGCCACAAGGTCTTTTCCTAAGTTTTCTTCTAGGTGTTTTGTAGCTTTAGGTTTATGTTCAGCTTTGTGATCCATTTTTAATTGATTTTTATAGATGGTGACAAGTGTGGCTGCCAGTTTGCATTTTTGTCTGTGATACCCAGTTGTTCCAGGACCATTTGTTGAGAAGGCTGTATTTTCTTCATTGCTTGTCGTTTGCAATTTTGTCAAAAACCCATATATGTGTGGGCCAATTTCTCGACTCTGTTGGGTTCTATTTATCTATGCGGTTACTTTGATGATAATGCCACATTGTCTTGATTAATGTAGCTTCTTACAATTCCTGAAATCAGGCCATCTCCCAAATTCCACATGTGGAAGCTCTACCCCCGCCAGTACAGTATTCCCACCCCCCTTTCTGTGGTTTCACTCTTCATGGTTTCAGTTACTTGTGGTCAACCATGGTATGAAAATGGTAAATGGAAAATTCTTGAAATAAATGGGTTTTACATTGTGCACTGTTCTGAGTAGCATAATGAAAGCTCACGCCGTCTTGCTCATCCATGAATCATCCCTTTGTTCAGCGTGTGCATGCTGAATATACCACCTGCCTATTAGTCACTTAGTAACTGACTCAGTCATCATATCAGTTGTGATATTGCAGTGTTTGTTTCAACCCTTTTTTTAACTTAAGAATGACTCCAAAATGCAAAAGTAGTGATGCTGCCAGTTTGGATATGTAAAGCGTTTTCTTTAAATGAAAAGGGGAAAGTTCTTGACTTAAGAAGGTAAGAGAAAAAAATCATATGCTGAGTGCTAAGATCTATGGTAAGAACGAATCTTCTACCCATGAAATGGTGAAGAAGGAAAAAGAAGTTTATGCTAGTGTTGCTGTCACACCTCAAACCAAAGAGCTTAGTGAAGATGGAAAGCCATTAAACTTTATCATATGTATGTATGTGTGCATACATTTATGGGGAAAACATAGTATATATACGGTTTGGTTCTCCCCTTGGTTTATCCCCCACAGGGGAACTACAGAAGGGACCACTGTACCTTAGAATGAGACTGTATTTGGAGATTCAGCTCCAAATGAGGTAAAATGAGGTCATAAGAGTTGGTCCCAACCCATATGTCCTTTGAAGAAGAGGAAATGAGAACAGACTGTGATAGATATCAGGCACATGTGCACATTGAGGGAAAAACTCTCTGAGGACACAGCAGAGTGGCCGTCGACAAGCCAAGGAGAGAGGCTGAGGAGAAACCACACTGTTGCTACCTGATCTTGGACTTCTAGCCTCCAGAACGGTGAGTACTTACATTTCTGTGTTTATGTCACGGTCTGTAGCAGCACTTTGTCATGTTGGCCTGATGAACTAATACAGAGGGGCAGTTACTGACCTCTTAGCTTCTTCCTTTCACAACAGGAATATTGGTGTTGTTTGTTCAGGTCCATACTCGCTGCTGTAACAAATATCCCCCAAATATATATGGGTCAAATAAAGTCAAAGTTTATTTCCCCCCAAAAAAAACTGATGTTTCTGAATAGTTGGTATTTCTCCTTCAACTGCTGATAAAGGGATTCGGGATCCTGCCATTCTGTGGCTCCACCAACCTTCAAAGCTTGACCTCCCACATGCTTATCTGCTTCAAGGCCCAGGTAGGGAAGATGTGGAGGAGAATGCCGGGAAGGATTTGATGGGCAGTCCTGGAAGTGACAGGCATCACTTCTGTTCATATTCCGTTGGCCAGAATTCAGCCACTGGGCCACCCAGAACTGCCAGGGGAAATGTTGTGTGACCTTGTTGTGTGACCAGCAGGAAGAAGGCAAGGTTTGGGGGAAGTCAACAAGTTTTTGCTGTAGGTATTTTAAGTCACAGAAAATGACCCTTCCCTATCATTTTATTCCAAATAGATAGGATATTCTGACTACCTTCTTTAGGCCTCATTTTTAAGTATGACTACATGGCTCAAATGGTTTTAACAAAGCTGCTTTTGATTCTGTAGCTTCTCAGAGACTCTGTTCAAACCAAAGCCAACCAGAACCACTTTCGTCTGACTCGTGTTATTCTTGGGTCAGGTGGCATTTTCTAGATTCATCGACTAAGATCTATGAGGGCTTGGAAATAATCCTGGGAGGAAGGTATTTCATGCTCCATGTTAGAGCGGCAGAAATAGATGAGACGAAGCCATATAGTTGCACATGGCGGAGTCCAGATTCGAAGCCAGGTGTGTTTGGCTCAGCGTCTTTATGCCAGAAAGTCGCCATGGTGAATCTCGCTTTAAATAAGTGGACGCCACTGGCAGAAGTTTTATTCTACCTCCAGTTAACAGGAACTCATGGTGGAGTCTCAATTCTGTGACTTTACTGGGTTTGTGGTCTTAGATGAATTAATTTTCCTCTGAGAGCCCCTCTTTTATCATCTGTGATATGGTGACACGGGGAAGATAATTTCTAACTCACAGAGGTTTCTATGGACTGACCAAGATGGTCCCTGCGGATGGGCTTTCTACATGCTCTAAGAATGGAAACTATGGGGTCTGGGTTAACTACCTGCTGATTCCTGCTGGACACGGGCCTAAGTTCAGTGTAAGAATAGGAACTCGGGGCCTGCAGGGTGGAGGACACATAGAAGGGACAGGGGCAGCTGCAGTGCGTTCCCAGCAGACTGCCTCCACATGTGGGCACTGGGCCTCAGGGTGTAAATCTTGTTGTTTTTCATACAACTCCATTTGTAAGTGAGCTTTCTCAATGGTTAATGTTGGCATCTAATGAAAACAGAAATCATGTCAACCAAACAAAAATTCCTGACGGTGGGTGAAAGGCGTTCTGGTAACGTGGTTCCTGCACCGCGCTGGGCTCTGTGCTGGGTCGGCGGGGGACAGAGGCCGGGCAGGCCGGGCTCCCCGGGGAGGTCGTAATCCAATGGCGAGAGGCGTCCTCTCCGCGGTGAAATGGCGCTCTAATAGGATTTGGGTGCAATGTGATTTGACCCGCGTTCTCCTTGAACTTGTTAGGCTGGGGTCTGCTGAGGCTTTTTGTAGCTGAAATTGCAACAGGAAAGCAATTTGTGGCACTCGTTCGGGATGTTTTGGGAAATAATTCCAGGGCCTCGGCGTTCCCGGAGGGCTTTTATGATCTCATTTGATGCGTTCTGTTCAGTGATCAATAATCCCGCCTTCCTGGGGGGGTGGCCAAGGCTGGTAGAAATAAGGGTCTGAGGGCCACAGACGCTGGCCTGGGCCCCAGCCTGCCCTCACAGGGGCTCCGATAGGGGAGGGGCTGACATTGTTTGAATAAAACAAGCTCTTATCTCTTCTGTGCCGGGTTCCATGTGTATTTATGGAAAAATAAGAAATTCGGCTGCTACAAAAGGTACCAACATCAGGAACTGAACTGAATGTCTGAATCTTACAGGAACTCATGGGCCAGAGGGGAGCAGTGACTTGTCCAGGGTCACACAGACAAGGCAGAGCTAGAATCCAGTGCAGAGGCAGCTGCCATTTGAGTCTGCCCATTTTTTCAGTACTGGTACTTGAATTTTCCCATTCTCATTCCCAGGACATACTCATCCTCCTATTTTACCTCCGGCCTGATTAATCTATGTCAGTGGTCGGCAAACTCATTAGTCCACAGAGCCGAATATCAACAGGACAACAATTGACATCTCTTTGGAGAGCCACATTTTTAAAACTTAAACTTCTTCTAACGCCACTTCTTCAACATAGACTCGCCCAGGCCGTGGTGTTTTGTGGAAGAGCCACACTCAAGGGGCCAAGAGCCGCCTGTGACTCTTGAGCTGCGGTTTGCCGACCACTGATCTATGTAATCCGTCATTCAGACCTCAGTGATTGGCTTGATGATGGAAATAAGACCTGGACTGACCAACCTAAACTACCCCCAGGGTTTTTCCTGGCGCTCCTGGAAAACAGTCCCTCTTCATGGGGTGTGAAGCAATGGAATGTAAGTCGGAGCTGCAGAGGGTCATCTGAGACCGAAGGAGCGGAGCTGAAGGGAGGAGACAGATGGTGCCCGGGGATGTCCGCACACCTGGATCCAGCCGTGCTGAAGCCTGAGCTTTTCGTCACACGAGCCAATAGCATCTCCTTTTTTTTTTAAATGCCAGTTTTGATGGATTTTTCTGTCACTTTCACCCGAAACGACTCTGACTTAAACAGTTTTGTGAAATTTTAAAAACACACAATGGACAGGAATGACTGTATTTTTCTGTTTTGCAGTGAAATAGGAGATGGGGGCCAGCCCATCTGTAACCAGGTGCTTCCCGTCTCACAAGATTCGAGGCTTGGTGACTCCCTTGTCTTGGGAATGCCCCCCAGAGGGACTGTTTGATGCCCCCGGGGCCCACCCGCCTGGGGTATGGACATACTTTGTCCTGCTTTGAGAGGGGAACACAACACCCACCCCAGAGCAGGTGCTAAAATACTGCTGGAACGAAACAAAGGAAGAACATCCCTCTAAAGATGTGTATAAAGAAGCAGTTCACAGAAAAAAGAGATACAGATGGGAAACACATCCCTGAAAGATGTCTAATCTCACTAAACATTAAGAAGTACAGGTAACAATGGGATATTATTTTCACCACGAGTTTGTCAGAGAGCTAAAGGCTGCTTCTGCCTGGGGGCGGGGGAGCAGGCACCTCAGTGAGCTGGTGGCAGGAGGTAGGACCACACAGCATCTGCAGGGCGATGTGGCAATGACTGTTCAGTGTGAAAACACACCAGCCATTGGCCTCCTGCTGGAAATTCATTCTACTGATGAAATCCCAACAAATAAGCAAAGATGAGCAAAAGACCCTTCAATACAGTATTTATTTTTTTCAATAGCAAAAGCTGGAGACAAGTGTCCATCCGAGAGGGTCTGTCTAATGAGTCCCTGCACCCCACACGGTGGAGTACATTTCAGCGGGCAGAGGGAGGCGGTGCCCGGCTGCATGGGTGCGGGAAGGTACCCAGGGTGCACCATACCGACAGGAGAACAGGGTGTGTGCACGATGCTCTGGGTGTTGAAACAATGAAATCTAACCAGTGTTAAGGTGAAAAGCAGGAGTAGAGGGTCCGGGGATTTTGACTTTCAGCTTATTATTATTTACAATTTGAGTTTTGAAACCATGAACACACACTCCCTTATGGTGTTGTTCACACCGTTGAATACCTAATAATGCTGCGAGGGGAGGTGTGTCCTCTCTCAGCTCCCTTCTCCAGCTCCCGGAAGGGAACGGATGTTCTCCCAGCCAGGAGGCATTGCGTTTGGGAGGACAGGGAGGAGAAATGAGTGAGAAGGCTGGAGGGCATTGGCTGTTACTCTGGCCAGCCAGGTGGAAGGGGGCTGCCCTTCGAGGGTCACTCTGTGACCTTGGCTCTGGGCCTCGGGCCTCCTGAGGCCCCCACTGAAGCTGTGAAGACCTTCAGGGGTGCCCTGCCCTAGTTCTCCCAAGTCGTCCTACACCCAAGGACCCCCAGAAATGAGGCACTGGCATCCCCAAGGACAGGCCCCCTACCTTCCAGCTCCCCTTGGACCAGGCCTGCCCGGCAGACACTCGAACACTCATTAGGCAGGACGGTCTGTAGGCAAATATTTACCCCTCGCAGCTGCAGGCTGAGCCGGCTGCAGGTGCCGGGCAGAGTCCTGTTTACCCAGAGCTGAGCCGGGCGACGCTGCCTGTTTGCTGAGCTCCGCTCCTGGCCCAGCTCAGGTGCTGGGCAGGAAACTGGGGCAGCAGAAGATGTGCCCGCTGGGGAGATGGGGGTGCCTCCCAGGCAGCAAAACCCTGCACAGGCCTCCTTATAAAGTCCTGACTCTTGTCCTCAGGGTCCTCGGAGACCAGCCTCGTCCTGTCCCGTCTTGTAACCTTCCTCTGCTTACAGAGGGCGGCGGGAAGGGAGGAGTCCTGCTTCCCTCCTCCTGCAGAGTGCTCACTCCTGCTCACTCTTGGGTCTCCCTGCCCACCCTCCACCCACAGTGGGCAGGGACCCTGTTAGCTGTTGCCAAACTCCACGACTCACGGGAGTCCTGTACCCATTTTCTCACACGTTCCTGGTTAACGTCTGTCTTCTCTGCTAAAAGCTTTGTTCCCGCTGCGTCCCCAGCACCTCCCATGGGGCCTGGCATCTAGTAGTGATCGCCATATTATATGTTTGTCAGGTGCTGTCCTCAGCGAGGCCACGCAGAGGGAACTGCCTGGCAGAGGCACGGAGGTGGGGTGAAGGGCCGAGGGGGGGGGGGGCGCGGGGAATGGCTGGAGAGCCATGTGCGTGGTCGGACTCTGAAAGGCCTTGAATGGGTGCCAGCGAGTTTGGTTGTATCTGGTCAGAAATGGAAACTGGTTGGAAGGTAAAGGAAATGCAAATAATGCCTCACCTGAGAAAATGATAAACGTGGTCCTTTGAGTTGAACGGTATAAATTCGGAAGTTCTCAACAGTGGCCTCAAGGCCCTATGTTGTCTGTATTTCCATTGTGTCCCCTCTCCTATCACTCTCCCTCCCTTTCTTCAACACCAACAATATGCTTCGGCCCCAGGGCCTTTGCACTTGCTGTGTCCTCAGGCCAGAATGCTTTCCTCTGGGTATTAGGATGTGCCTCCTGACTTCATTTAAATCTCAGCCTCCCATGACACCTGCTAGAGAGAGACCTTCCGTGACACTGTGGACAAAGAGCCCCATCCCCCAGTGCCTCCCCCTCCGTACTGTTTGTATCTGTTTATCGTCTGTCTCCTCCACAGAGTTGTCAACTACAAGAGGCAGGGAAGTCGTCTCTTTTGTTCCCTGCTCTGTCCCCTAAGCCTAGAACATGCACGTCTAGGCTCTGTGAATGCTTGCTGAGTGAATGAATGGGTGAGTAATATTCAGCCGCCTCTCAGGTCCTGCAGCGCTGCTGACGGCTGCTCCCGTGGGCCCAGCCCGTTCCTGTTTCTAAAGCCATTAGCTTCTGTGATCTGTGCCTCCGCCAGGGGGGGAGCACGGGACAGGGATTATTTCTGCCTTAGAAAAATGATTATGTTGGGCAAAAAAAAAAAACCCCATCATGATCACATGGACAGAGAGGGGAGTGAAATGGCCGGAGGCTCGTGACTTCCATAAATTGGGTTTTAAAATGTGATGCGCAGGAATGGTGTCAGAGGGGACAGAGTCTGCGTCCTGAGGCAGGTCTCGCTTGTGTTCCTGTCTCCGCTCGGCTGTTGGCCTCCTCTGTGACGTGGGACGCACGGAGCCCCTTCTCTGAGGGCTGGCTCCTCCTTCTGTCACGTGGAGATCCGATTCCTGGGCCAGGTGCACCGCAGAGGTGTCCCAGCAGGCATCTCCTGGCCGTCCCGTCCCCGGGCGTCCTGTTTGGTAGCTGGGTTGTATTCCACTGGGCGGAGCCACGGGCTTTGCTTAACCAGCTGACGTGGTAGGGACGATAGCTGGATTGGTGACCGGACTTACCGGTCACTGAGCGGACCCTGCTGGGGTCAGGCTGGACTGTACGTCAGCTGCTCATCCAATTCCAACAGCCACCCCACAGGGGCTGCTCATGGTCTTATTTTGCGATGAGGTTCAGGGGCTTACCCAAGGCCACACAGCCCAGAGAGGTCAGAACTGGAATCCACGCTGTCAGATCTGAGAGCTTTATGCTCTCTGTGCTCTCGCGGGATTTTTGTTCCTTTTTATAGACCAGGAAAATGAGGCTCAGGGAGGCCAACAACTTGACCCAGGCACCCCCGGGCAGGGCTGGGGGGAGACAAAGCCAGGTCATTCAGTTCCCACCCTGTGCTCTCCCCCAGCCCACCCTGTGCACCCTGTCCACCTGTCTGATTCCCCTGACCTGGGACAGGAGCAGCCGAAGAAGGACTGGCCTTCTAGCATCTGCCCTGTGACCAGCGGAGGCTTAAAGACAGGGCAGAAATCACTGGTGAGCAGGGGCGTCCTGTGTCTTCGCAGGAACCAGTCTTCTCCCCCCCCCCCCCCCCAAGAGCTTTGTGCCAATTAATCAGCAGACATCCAAGGCGCCAGTTGGGACCAGGTGGGCCCAACTCATTAGTGCGGAATGACATTCATATCCCAAATGTTGAGACAAATGAGGTGGTTCAGGGGAGGAACTGGTGGAGGGATGGCTCAGAAGCTGCTGCGGACAAAGGAGCGGTGGTACCAGGAAGAGAGGGAACAGGGCAGGGGTGGCAGGAGGCCAGGCTGGTCCTCAGGCTGCCCCGGGGGCGGAGAACAGCACCGCAGGCGGACGTGGCAGGGTCTGTGGTCCTGTGCCCTCTGAATCTCCCCCGCCCCCTCAGAGGTCTCTGCGGACGGTGTAACAGAGGGCCCAGGGAATAGTTCTCCTTCCTGCCATGGCCATGGTGACCGCGGGCCAGCGGCAGAGCAGTGCTGGGTGCTGGCCTAGGCCCCGCTCCAGCTCCCGTCACTGCAGTTGGAGTGGCTTCCGGCAAACGGCTCCGTCTCTGGGTCTCCGTCTCTTCATCCGGACGGGGTGGGGTGGGTGGGGTGGGGTGGGGGGGTAATAACCGCTGCCCCTTGGGATGGGGCGGTGGGCACGTTGTTAAGATCGCTGATGTGGACTCGTGCTTATGACATGTGACCCAGAGGGAGGGGGCAGTGCAGTGTCCTTTCCGGTTTCCATCACTGTTCTCTCCCCAGGAGTGTTCTTTACCTGCAAGGTCAACAGGAGCCGCACCAGTCCTTACAGGAGCCTCAGAAATCACCCCGCTAGTTCCCTACGCTGTTCATGGCTCACTCACTCACTCACGCTTCCCCCGAGCACCTCCGTGAGCCTCATGGACCAGGCGCTGGGGATGCAAAGGGGAAAGGGACACGCTCCCACCACGGAGGAGCTCCTGGCTCAGGGGACGGGGAGGGGAGAGACTGGCTGTCATGCAGCGTAAGGAGGCGTCTGACCGGGACTCCGCAGCCTGGCCTTCCCCCAGATACTCTGACTTCCAATCCACCGTCCGTGACACATGGCTTCTCTCTGTCACTTTTATTTTTTAACTTAGAAAATAGGCCCTGGCCGGTGTTGCTAAGTGGTTAGAGTGTTGGGCCTCGCACCAAAGGTCAAGGGTTCGATTCCTGTCAAGGGCATGCACAAGGTTTCATCCCTGGCCCCGATTGGGGCACGTGCAGGAGGCAGCCAATCAATGTGTCTCTGACATTGATGTTTCTCTCTCTCTCCTCCTCCCCCCCCCCCCCCCCCAACCTCATCTCTCTTCCACTCTCTCTGAAAAATCAATGGAAAAAATATCCTTGGGTGAGGATTAACAACAACAACAACAACAACAACAGCAACAAAATAAAATGTGCCCAACACACCTGCAGGCCTTTGGTGCTGTGGCGTGGTGGCCCCCAGGACCGGCTGGATTATGTGGGGCCAGTGGGCACCCCAACCCCTGGCAGCTCAGGCAAGGGGTGAGACCCTCTGCCCGGAGGACGTTTGTGATCAGGGGAGCCTTACAGAGGACGGGGCCTGGGCTTTCCCTGCGATGTGACGAGTTGCCAGGTGGCCCGGAGGCTGGACGGGGGGACTCATTTATTAACAAATCTTTATTGAGTTCTTACTGTGTGCCGGCACTGTTCTCATAGTGAGGCCGTAGCGGTGGCCAAAACACTGCCTGCAGAAGAACAGCCTGGCCAGCGAGCTCAGATGGTCAGGGCATCCGGAGCCCTTGGGTGGCTCTCACAGGCTGTGGGGTGCAGGAGGGCAGCACAGAACCTCCCGCCCACCTCCAGCATCCCACAATTGATGTGCTTGTTAGCAAGGAACGGTCCTCAGAGGAACATACGTGCTGATATTCTGGGGTGATTAGCTGCATGCTGGTGGAGCGTTTGTTTGCCGGTCGTGGATAAATAAAAGCCATTTGTCAAAACGAGAAGTTCCGCCACCTCCTCCCCTCCAGGCCAGTTGCTGCTGCGAGTTCCTGTGCATCGGCAGCCGGGCTGCTGGGCTGCGTGGCTCCTGAGTGATGAGGAGCCGGCAAACACGCACACCCCGAAGCCGCGTGAGGTTCACAGGCGCCTCTTCCTCAGTCTCATTTTGGAGTTGGGGAAACTGAGGCTGAACCTCCGCCCTCCCTGTCCCATGAGCGGGGACTCAGATACGTCATGAATCGCCATGGAGCCGCTCAGGAAGCTGGACGGACGTTCCTCCTTCGGGGCCCACGTTGTAAGTGCCCGCGCCCCAGGGCCTGGATCTGCGCAGCCACCGTCAGCGGGAGATGAGTGGGTCTTCCTTCTTTTGTCATTGAACATTTTCTGTTTGTTTGTTTTAAATAGGTAATAATTCATAGGGCTCAACAATCAAAACAATACAAAACAGCAGAGAATGGAAAGATCTAACTCCCACACCTCTCACCATCTGCTCTGCTCTGAACCCTTCATCACAAATAAACCCTTGTATTAGATAATTGTGCTTCTAGTTCTTTTTTTTTACGCAGATGCAAACAACATGACTAGGTATTCTTTCAACTCTCTTTTCTTCGAATGGGTCCCGCCTTTGCTTTGATGACTTAATGATGTGTCAAGCAGGTATTTCCAAACCTGGGGAGAGATGCTGGCCCTCCAAAGGGGCCAGGTCCTCCGTTAAAGAAAGTCTCCTTTCCACCAGCTTTCCTCTTTGCTTGCCCAGGGGGCCTTTGGGGACATGAGAGTTCAGTCTTCCTGGTATATCCTGGGGACCCTCAGTGAATGCCAGGGCCCAGGGGTGGGGACAAGAAAGTTGGGGGCAATGGGGAGCAAGGTGAGTAGGAGCAAGTGTTTGCCAGATTCTCTTGTGGTCACAGCACGTGCGTGGATGCTTTCGTCTGGCACGAAGTCTCTCAGTTGGACAGGGACTTGTACTCTTATCTATCTCTCACCCGATATAAATATAGCTCCCCATGACCAGTCTTTGCCTGTCCCCATAACCCGTCAGATCCGACACAAAGGGCAGTTCAGATGATTTCTCTCCTCATCACCCTCGGCATCACAGCAGGTGTCTGGACTAGCATAGGGGCTTAGCCATTGCTCTGTCATGTTCTGAAATCCTGTCTCAGGACCTACAAGAAAGCCTAGATGACACTGCCAAAAGTTTAGTTCAGATTCAGGATCAGATGACTCACTAGCAGCTGTCACCTTCCAGAAATCAGAGAGGACTAGACCTAACTGTGGAGAAGCGGGGGTCTCTGCCTCTTTCTGGAGGGAGAACGTTGTTTTTATGTCAATCAGTCTGGCCTATCAGGGATGCCACCCAAAAATAACAGACAGGGCCAAAAAGATTAGAAAATGTCAATCAAATGGGTCTTCTGGCTAAAGAATATAAATTGGTACCTGGCTACTTCCCTTCATAGGACCATTAACATTCCTATTCCTCATCCTCGTTTTTGGCCCATGTATTCTGCGCCATGCTTCCTTCAGGACTGCTTGTGAGTCTTCACCACCCAGTCTCCCACGGAGTTCACCACCCAGTCTCCCAAAGTTCATGCTGCTGCAACCCCTCACTCCAACCAGGAGTCAGTGTTCCAGCTGACTGCAATCAATCCATCCCCCTATCTCAACGTCCCCCCTCAGCAGCAAGTCACCATGGAAGATAAGACCTCCCTCCCTATTCCATAAGACAAAAAGGCTGGAATGTTAGGTCTGGTCAAATAATCAAATCCATACCCCCTCCCCTTGGAACTGCCCTTTAGACTATTTCACAACGGACATTCCCTTTCACCGAGACCACCTTCCACTTGCTAAGACCATTATCCTTCCCCTTGGACCTTCCCAGGGTCTGGACCCACTCAGAGAATTCTCCGCCCAGAAAAAGCCTGCCTAGAGTCCTTTAAAATTTCTGACTTTCCGTCCCTGGTTGCTGGTGCCATTTGTGGCTCAGCCCATTCGGGATACAGACGATCTAAGAAATTCACAATTCTTTACCACTTTTGACCTTGTGCTTTCCTTCTTCGGCGACCTTGGGTAAGTTAATTCAACTTTAAGTTTCTGATGTCCCATTTGCAAAACTGGGATATTTTAGTCCCCACATTTTAGGGTTATTGTGCAAGGTTAGATGCAACAGCATGTCTAGTATATAATAAGCACTCATACACAGGGTGGGACAGAAGTAGGTTTATAGTCGTGAGTACATGAAATACAGACTTTATTCTTGTATTAATATTTATTAACTATTTTGCATACGAACTACTGCAAACCTACTTTTGCCCAATCCTGTATATGATCTCTGTGCGGCCCTGAGGTGGGAATGAGACTGTGTGGAGGTGGCACTGAGTGGTGTTTTGAAGGCGGAGTTTGAGTTCACAGGCTGAAGAAGTGGGAGTAGTACATTCTAACCTAAGAAATAGAATAGGTCTCGCCAAGACTGGTTTGGCTCAGTGGATAGAGTGTCGGCCTGCAGACTGAAAGGTCCCGGGTTCGATTCCGGTCAAGGGCATGTACATGGGTTGCGAGCACATCCCCAGTGGGGGGTGTGCAAGAGGCAGCTGGTTGATGTTTCTCTCTCATCGACATTTCTAACTCTCTGTCCCTCTCAATTCCTCTCTGTGTAAAATCAATAAAATATATTAAAAAGAAAAAGGAAAAAAAAAAAGATAGGAAGCAAGATGTCTGCTGGCAGCTCCAGGCCTTCACTGGGCCAGTTCAGCCTCTGCAGAGAAGAGAGGGAGTCTTTCCCACAGTGGTTCCAGTTAAAGTGCCAAGTAGGGTTCTCACTGATCATACTTGGGTCACATGACCACCCCTGAGCCAATCAAGTGGATAAGAAGATGTGGTCCTCTTATAGGTCAGACCAGGGTCACATGGCCACACCAGGGACAGTGGATCCAAAACTACAGGGGCTGAGAGTGAATGAGGGGTGGCCTCCCCACCCCAAGTAATTGATCCAGATCCCAGGAGCTGGATCAACCCCCAACAAGTAATATTGGTGTCCTGCACCCAGAAGAAGGGGAGGTGGCTGGCAGGCAAACTCAGCAGATGCTTCTTAGGACACCAGAGATCACAGCCTGGTCTGTGAACAGACCTGTCTGTCTGTCGAGCTCTATGACCCAGATGTAGCCAAGTAGTCAGGGAAGACATTGGGGCCCCTTAGGGAAGGGCGTCAGACTAAGCAGCAGCACGCGTGGTACTATTGGCCCCTGACAGAGGAGGAGCTGTGCCCGTGCTCCGCACCAGCGTGGTCATGGTCAGCCCTGTGGATGGGGTGGGCAGCCGCCTGACTCCTCCCCACACTGTCCTGATTGCAGTGTGGAGTAAGGAGGTGTGATGGAAGGACCTGAGCTTCTAAGAGTCATGGGCCCACCCATCAGCCTGTCCAATAAGGCCTTCAGGGATATGCAGTGGATGGTGCAAGAAGAGGAAAAGGGTTTTTACCAATTAGTGCCCACCCGGGAGGAGGCCAGCCTAAGGGGAGCCAGAGAGGGGATCCCTGTCCCCATGACATCGCTGACCCTTTGTGCAGAGAAACCAGTTTCCAGGGCAACCAGAGCAACCAGAGCCCAAGGCCCAGAGGAAGCAGTTTCATTATCTGTCCCCAGGGGACTTGGCAGCCAGTTATTAACGCTCCCAGGGACTGCGAGCCTGGGGGGCAAGGGGAGAAAACAACTGCAGGAGTGCGGAGGGGGGTGGGGTTGGCTCTGTGGAGACCAGGGAGCCCCTTCTTCTCATGTGAAAGGAGGTGGAGGATTTTCAGGGCTTAACCTGTCACCATGGTGCAAGCAGTAGGGATGGTGTCACGGGACCCTAGGATGCTGGCAGGGAGCTGGACCAACCCCCAACCAGGGCCCCAGTCCCTGGAGGATGCACCCTACCTTGCGGCTCCTTGGTGGCTGAGCTGGGGGCTGTGGTGTCCACTGAACCCTCACTCCCTGTCCTGTCTGTGTGAGATTTCTGACGGTGTTTTTGTAGCCTTTGCGGTGTCTTCCTGCTCCCACGTTGTAAACTACATCATGTTCCCTTCTCTGGTGCAGAGAGAAACCTGTGAGGTGCCCAAGTCCCAAGGACTCTTCTCCCTCCCCACCAGCCCCCTGGGCCATCGACTAGTAGATCCTTAAATCTCATCAGTGATAACTAACATCCTATCAATACTTCCAGTTCAGACTCTGCTGAGCAAATGCTCCTAGGCCCCACAGACTCCCCCTCATTACCCCCCTACACCCCTCACACACAACTCAAACCAGCTCCCTCCGAGTTGTCCCATCTCAGAGAAGGGTTCCACTGTCTGCCCTCTAGCCCAGACCAGAAAATACAGTCCTTCTCTGTTCCTTCCCTGCTCACCCAGGCCAGCCACACCAGCCTGTTCCTCTTCCCCGTCAGCTCTCCAGTGTCTCCTTCCTCTCCCTTTCCCACTGCTGTGCCCAAGTACACCCAGCTTTCATTCTCTGCTGGAGTCTCCATGTTGGTCTCTGAGCCGCCAATTGACCCTCCACGCCGCCTGTTCATATCTCTTCTTACTTAAAACCCTGTATTATAGTAGAGCCCGGTCAGATTTGTGTACCGGTTGGGTCTCTTGGCCTGGTTTGTGGGGATTGGGCCAAGATTGGCTCTCCAATGTCTCCTGAGGGGTCCCAGATTGCAAGAGGGCCTTTCTGGGGTGACATGCCCCCGAATCGGGCTCCCTCTTCTCTGGTTCCGGGTGCGTCCCCAAAAACCGCAGCTGCCCAGTCACCGCAGCTCGGAACCTCCTGCGTTGAGAATCTGCCCCCTGGTGGTCAGTATGTGTCATAGCTACTGGTCGGACGGTCATTTAGGCTTTTATATATATATATAGTTTACTTATTCTCTTGTTTCTTGTCTGCCCCCTCTGACTAGAATGTCAGCTCCACAAGGGCAGTGCTTTTGTTCCCTGTGATATCTGCAGCTTTTAGAACACTGCGGGGCATTTTGTAGGTGCTCAGAGAGCAATGGGCAAGTGACTCAGTGACTGCTGTGGAGGGACACGCATCCAGATGGGACTAGCACGTCCCCAGCTTTGCTGCTTATTTGAACCACGCAGAGAGCTTGCAAGATAACCGTCGCCCAGAGTGCACCCCTCACCAATTGAATCGAAAAGTCCGGGGGCCCAAAGCAGGCATCAGTATTTTTTAAAGATCCCCCTGTTATCTGACTTGCTGCGAAGTCTGAGAGCCACTCACCGCATCAGACCACTGGAAGCACGGGGCACATGCTGCTTGGTGAGGACAGCGCAGCGGCCCCCACACACGGGAGGTGGGAGCCGGCTGCAGCGAGGCCTGGCTCTGGGCGGTGGGATGGAGCCTTTTTGTCCTCGGTCTCTATCCCACTCTCCGGACACCTGCCAAGGAGGTGATTACCCTGCTCTCCCAGAATGAATTTTGGCCACGAGCCAACAAGAGCTCTCGCTTCCCAGCTAACCAACGGCAAATCAACCTGAGGTCTCTGCTGGAGCCGCCGGGTAGGGCTGGCGGCCAGGAGCCTCTGGCTGTCAGGGCCAGGGTGCGGCTCTGCTGGGCCTGTGGGAGGAAGTGGCAGCCTTGGGCTCCAAGAGCCCAGCCTTCCGTTGGGGGGCAGAGGAGACGAAAGTGGGGCTGCTGTCCACGTGTGCGAGCACAGTCTCTGTTTATTAATAGAGTAGTAATATTAATAGTGTTATTCATCATCTATTGAGAGTTTGCTGTGTATGGGGCACTTTAATACATTTGTTGCAATCACTAGGCAGCACAGGTATTATTATCTCTGTCTGAGAGGTAAAATAATGTGCTCAAGGTCAAGTGGTGCTTTCACATAACAAGCCAGACTTGGGACCAAGTCTGTTTGGGAAAGATCCAGATGTTGGCTCATGATGCTCAGTGGTGTGTTGGTGTGCATGTCTGGATCTGAGCTCCTGTGACCATGCCACATTCATGTCTGAAAGGCAGGGCCTGGCCGGTGTTTGGCCATGGGGAGGCCCCTGGAGAAGAGTTTGCTGAAGACACAAAGGAATGGATGAATGGAGTGTAGTAGGGGCTGAACAATACATTTTGAGGTAGGTAGCCTCCTAGATGAGCCCCACCCCCAATGATCTTCCTGCTGGTGTTCATGCCCACTGTATCCTCTCATCGTGCATTAGAGCTGGCCTATGTGGACAGCAGAATTCTGTAGACGTGATGGTGTATGACCTCTGAAGCTAGGTCACGAAAGTCTTTGCAGCTTCCACCTTGTGCTCTTGCCGGCACTGTGACCAAACCATTGTCGAAGGGGGTCCTCCAGCCCCAGACAAGCCTTCTGATGAGACTGTGGCCCCAGCTGACATCTTGATTGCAACTTCATGAGAGCCCCCCAATCCAGAACTACTCCAGAATTCCTGACCTTCAGAAACTGTGGGAAATTAAGACTTATTAGATTAAGCCACTAAGTTTTAGGATTTTTATGCAGTGATGGATAACTAATACATATTTCTGAGTCTCTTTTGAGCTGAAGAGAGCTTCCTGGAAGAGAAAGTTAGTTCCATCTATCCTCCCTATCACTTGTGACCCTTGCCGCCTTTTACAATGAGAAGACAAGACAGATCTGGTTTTAAATCCAGGCTTCCCAGCTTACTATTTGGATGACCTGAGGATTTTGATTGAAATGAATTCTTCTTCTTATCATTTTCACATCTTCTCCCCCCTTTCCTCTACTCATCTTATTTGTCTTCATCAGTCTTGCCATAGTAATTGTAGGGCCTCATGGTGGTAGCTGTCATTCTCTAAGTACCTGCTGCCTGCCAGGCACTGTAGGGGATCTACAGGTGTGATTTTAGTTAATCCCCGCGCTGCCCCTGGTGGCGGGGGTGGAGTTAGGTATGGTTACACTCACTGTATTTATTTATTTATTTATTTATTTATTTATTCATTCATTCATTCATTCATTCATTCATTCATTTATTATTAAAGATAAGGAAACCAAGGTTCTGAGCAGTTGTGTCATCTGCCAAAGATAAGGCGGAGAGAATCTAGATTCAAAGCTAGGCTTGTTAAAAAGTTGAAGCATGTTCTGCTCCCTATTGTGCACCTCTGCCTCTGAGCCTCAGTGCTCTCACGTGTAAAACGGGCATCATCCTGACTGCACAGAGGAGCAGAGGCAGGGCCGTTACAGCAGCCAACCCTGTGGATGGCACATAACAGGGGCTTAGTAAGCAGAGGTTCCCTTGCCTTCCCTTCTTGCCCTCTTAACCCCCCTCCGTCCATGAACTTGAAGATGGGCTGTTTGACCCTCGTGTAGACAGGGTCATGCCAAGTGCCTTCGCTGTGAGAACACTGGGGAGTTGATGTGGCTGAGCGCGGGAGACACTCGAGTTCAAGCCGATGGTAACACCAGCTCCGGCCCCGCCCACTGAGCACAGCCGTACCCTGTGCCACCTCTGTGCGTGGCGCGGGGAAGCGCCCGGCGGGAGCTCACGCAGAGGAAGGCCCGGAGCCTGTCTGTGGTCCGGAGAAGCCTGTGTGGAGAGATGGCTCCAGCGGAGGATCCCAGCTGAGAAAACCTGGTCCTTGGGGGGTATCAGATCGTGTCTCAGATCAGGCAAGAAGCCCCAATTAATTACAAGTGCTAAGTGAGTGGCTGGAAGCAGGATTTCGCAGTCAATTAAAGGTGTGCTGGAGGCTTGGCAGCCGCCTGCCTCCTGGAAGCTGGTGGTGCAGGAGAAAGCGGACCGGGGTAACTGTAAGAAGCTCCCACGCTGTGGGGGTGCGAGCAGGGAGTGCTGCCTGCCAGGGCTGCACCGGAGGGATGCTGGGACATGGGAGGATGGATGTGACTTGGGAACTCCTTCCCATCCAGGCTTCTTGATGTCCTGTGCTTGGGAAATGGTCAGGACTGCTGGGGTGGGGGTGGGGGAGACGGAGTGGGGGAAACACATAAAATACAGTTTGTGCTTCTCCTGTCCTCCAGCCTGGAGAGCATGCTGCCCATGCATTCTCCTCAGAAGCCCCACACCCAACTCATGGTTTTCCCCTAGACCTGTCTCCCACTGGCACTCCAGATGGTGGAGAATGGAGCAACCAAGACGGACACACGGCATTGGCCTAGACCCCTATTGCTGTCCCCCAAATTCAGTCCCCAAGTCCTGCCAACGTGCCCTCCTATGTTCCTCTAACCTGCTTACTTCTCCCTGACCCATTGCCACTGCCTGAGGTCAGGCCTCAACATCTCCAACCCCGGCTTTGCACCAGCTCATCCCCGGGCTCCTGGCTTCCTCAGCTAACTCCCGATTCATCTTCCTCGATCTGAACATCTGATCATGTCATACCTCAAGATCCTTCACTGGCTCCACATTGCCTAGCAGGTTGGAACCATCGCACACCGGGCCATTTGGACAACCTTGATGCTGTCCTATAGGCCATGGTGGGTGTGGGCAAGAGGAGTGACGTGGTTATGTTTGTGTTGTTTTTGGTCAGATTCCTAGGCCGGGCGGGTGGTAGGGCGAGGAGGAGAGGGAGGGAGGACGTAGTGTCTGGGAGACCAGTGTGTAGGGATGGGGGGTGCCTAGCCAGGAAGTGGAAAGCTGAGGCCTGTAAGGCAGGGTGATGGTAGAGGGCAGCGAGGGTAGAGAGGGTTCTGGTTTGGTCCTGATTCTTCAGCAAAGCCTGGGAAATGTCTGTGTCCAGGAGCAATGCTGAGCGGTGTCCTTACTGTGAGAACTCCATCAATGACACCTGTTCATCCATGTGACTCGGCTCTGTGCCAGGTGCCACCCCCGAGGAGCTCGGAGTGGCCAGAGATGGGGTGGGTGTGGTGACAGGCTGGACCACCAGCTCCTGAGGTTGTAGGGCAGGAGGTGAGAGGATCTCCGAGGCCATCCCTGACTATGGCCTTGGCTGATTTCTGAGGCCATTTCCACAGCGGCTCAGCCAGAAGCGAGGGCAAAACTGATGTTTTTCTGTGGCCTCTTGAGCTCTATGGGTCAGCCCCCCGCATGCCAGCTGGTACCCCTTGTAGCCTTGTCGGTGCCGATGGACAGAAGAGACCAGACAGACCTAGAGCTGCTGTACAAGGTCTTTTCTTTGTTGTCATGGTTGGGTTGGTACATCTTAGCGTCTGCGTCATACAAAGGGGGAGCAACAGCCATGGCTTTTGGTCAGGTTCAGGGGGGCATAGGGGTGCCCCTCCCCTCCCCCAGGCACTGACACATTTAAAGGAAGCAGAGCAACAAAGACACAGCACAGAGATGGGAAAAGGGTACCCCCGCGCGGGCAGGATGGTCATCCTCACCAGGGCCTCGCCAGGACCCCCGCCTGCACCCGGGACCAGCACGAGCACCTCCCCTCTCCTCACCGCGAAGAGGGGCGGAGAGGGGAGCAGGGGACACGTGGGGGGAGGCAAATCGTTAGGCCCGGGAGACGTCCCCTCATCGGAGCCAGTCAGACCCCAGTCCCCTTGTGCAGTCAAGCGCCCGTGGGATCCTAGAAGGATGGAGCGACTGGGTGGTGGGGACAGCAACCCTGCCAGCTGGGTGCGGGGGCTCCTGGGGCTTGGTGTCTGTCTCATTACACTCTAACCACCAACTTTTGGGTGGCTTCTCTGCCCACATGAGGGCCCTGGACTGATATACTTCTGTTCTCTGTCTCTCTTGCCCCTTTTTCCCCTTTTATCTATCTGTCTGCCTGCCTATCTATCCATCCACCCATCCATCCATCCATCCATCCATCCATCCATCCATCCATCTGTCTGCCATCTCTCTATCACACACACACCTGGGAGGGTCTCTTGACTTCCTGCTTGTGTTTGGAGGAGACCCCATATGGCTTTGCTGGTAAGAACACCCTCCAGGACCTTCTGGACTGGAGTGGAGGATGCCCACATCCTTGCCTGTCTCAGGTGCCTAATGGACAAACCCAGAGAGGCCCAGTCCCTTCTCTCTGGCGGCGGCCGTACAGGCCCACGCCTGTCAGTGGCCTTCCTCAGGAAGCACACACACCCACCCCGGGCAGTGCGCATTCTCCTGCATCTGGTTCTGTTCTCACCACTTATGATTGCTCTTCCTATATCCCTAGCTGGGGGGTGTCTGCTAAGTATACTGTGTGTGTGTGTGTGTGTGTGTGTGTGTGTGTGTGTGCGCGCGCGCGCTGAATTCTGGGGCCTCTCCCTCCCCACCCAGCCTCCCAAGTCTGTCACATGCACGTTGACCCATTTGTTGCAACACACTCATCCCCTCCCATCCCGTGGGACACACACATCTCCTGCCCCAGGCACATCATGTGATTATCCCTGCCCTGCTGCAGCCTCCCCCCGACACACGTTTTGTCTCCTCAAGCGTGTGCTGCATGTGGGCTGCTCTCCAGAGTCAAGTCTGTCAGGAATGATAGTCATCATGTTCTCCTGGACCTGAGTGTGGTCACCTGGCAGTGGTTAGAGCCAGGTGTGCCCCAGGCTGACATTCTCTCCTGGTGCCCACCTCCCAGAGGCCTCCAGTCCTGCTGCTGGGGCCAGGCTGTAGGATCCGGAGAGTCTGGGAGGTATCCCAGACTAAGCCAGCCAGCCTGGAGGGCACTCTCCTGTGGGAAAAGCCCTGAGCCCACTCTGGGGGTGCAGAGGGCTTCAGGGACCGCCAGGATGCCCTCTGGGGCTCTGGGGTCCCTCAGGCTCTCCTGAACTACCTTGTACGCCTGGATTCCCTGCTCAGCTGAAGCTCCCAGGCCTCGGCCTCCACTGTCCATTTAGCATGATCTGTGCCCTGGCCCCATCTTCCAGACCAGTGGGTCCCAGTCAAGGGGGAGACCTTTCTGAAGGAACTGCCCCATGTCCAGTGGGCCTCACACGCAGGGTGTGCGGAGGCCCAGCCAATGGACTGGGCCCTGCCTCTCTCTGCCTCAGGACCCCGGGGCCCTAGAGAATGACCATCCTGCCCAGGATAATAGACAAACTCAGACAAGCAGACAATAGGGGTGCAAGGTGGCTCCCCATCACGGACACAGGCACAGATACAGAGACAGGCCCCGTGCGGGGCAGGGCGTGGGCACAGGGAAGGGGCGGGGGTGAGGGAGAAGGGCAGGTCCAGGGAGCTGGCGCTGCTGAGGCCCTGCTCCCCGAGAAGGGACAGACCAGGGTGCTTTTCTGGTTCCCTAAACGTATGGGTTATTTTGTCTCATCTCTAAAGTATTGCAGTCTAACTGATATGGCTTTAACTATTGGAAATGGACAGAGAAGACACATGTCTCTCTCTGAAATAAAAGCATAAATCCACTAAAATGGAAAACCTGCAGAATGCAAACTGGGGCCAATGGGGCAGGGGCATCAGGGGCAGGCAAGTCGCCCCCTCCCTAGCCCCAGCTTTGGGGGCAGGCCCTGGCTGGGGCCCAGCATGGCTTCTTGGGGCACTGCCTGGATCTGTCCCAGGGGCTTGTGAAGACCGCAGGCAGGAACCCCCAAAGGTGGAAGGACTCTGGGCCAAGGACAAGGTCTCCTGTTGGATGTGGCTATTTGTGGCCAATGGTTTTGGGGCCAAGAGGAGGCGTCTTAACCATATTTTTTCTCTCCAAGAGCCTGTTCTGCATACACCTGCCTTTTCAGAGCTACATACATGCACATAACAGTCTTAGCACATCTCTACAACATCTAATACACACCCATCACTCCTAACATACATGATGCTTTGAAAACACATGCAAATACAAGTTCACACATGCAAGCTCTCCCACACACATGAGATGGTTAGTACACACATAGGGCACAATATCAACTCATACGTACTACCTCAAACACACATACACAAGCTGCCTAACATACACAATCTCTAACACCGCAAGGTCTTGATGACTAACACATACTCACAACCTCAAGACTCTCTCTCTCTCTCTCTCTCTCTCTCTCTCTCTCTCTCTCTCTCTCTCTCTCTCTCTCGCCATACACCTATATGTACAGCCTCTGGACACATCATTGCTGATGCGGTCTCTGCCATGCATACAGATGCATGCATGGACACAGTTTCCTCTCTCATTGCTCCATGGCCCTCAGTTCTCACAAAACGGACTGAGCAGGAGGCCTTGACCTCTGTGGCTGGAGGAATAAACACCAGTCTCCCACATCCCAGAGGAGAGTTGTTCTTGGCCGATGACATGAATGGACAGATGCCTTCTGTCAAGTGGGGACTGGCTTTTCCCCAGAGGCTTGGGGCTTCAGCCAGGAGGGGTCCTCCAGGGGACCATGGGGTCCTGGAAGCACATAGGACAGGGCGGTGGGAATGAGCGGTGGATAGGAATGGGGGCAGCTTGGCTGCACCAATGGGGGGGTGTCCCATGGCATAGGCCATCGCTGCCCAATGGCTCCAAGTGTTTTCTGGGGGGCCTGGGCAGCCCCTTGTCTGGGCAAGCTGGGCCCAGACTGGCAGTGGGCCCCCCAGAGCTAAGTGGAGGGTGGGGGAACAAGGAGCTACCCTACCCTGGGCCCCTCCACAGATGAGTTATAGTCCAAAGAGGATCCATTTGGAGGGACTGGCTTTGTAGGGGGTATACCTTTGCAGGTGGCGGTTGGGGCAGGGGTACACCCAGGGGTACTCCTGCGTGTCACCAGGGGGCGTGTAGGAGGAGAGCCTCAGCCTCCTTCCCAGAAAAGAGGGGCCTCTTAGCCTGGGCCCTCCCAGGGCAGGCTTACCCTGACTCCCTTCTTCAGAGCGAGACAACCCAGAACCCCTGCCCTGACCTGGAGCCCACTGGGGGTCGGAGGCCAAAGGTCAGCATGCTGGGCAGGGCCGGAATGTGTCATTACTTTGGCTGGCTGGGGACAGTGGTCCTCCTGGCAGTGGGGTGCATGAAGGAATGTATGGGGGTTACCACACTAGCATGGACCTTAGGCTTCTAGAAGGGGGCCCCAGCGCCTCCCACACTGGATAGAATGCCCCCGCTGGGGAATAGCTGTCTTCCCTTTTCCAAGAAACGTGGGAGTGCGGTGGGGGTGGGATACCCCGGGATGAAGGGTGTGTGTGGGAGTGCTAAGGAGATGAGCCCCTCGCCAGGGACAGGTGGGCAGAGGCCAACTGAGGTTTTCCCTGTCAGAACTGAGACTTCAACTGAATCAAAAGAAAAGAAAGAACGGAAGAAAGAAAAATAGTAACAGGTGGAGTGGGGGTGGGCAGGAAGGAGGGCTGGTTACTTCTTGAACATGTCCTGCAGCGGCCCGGGCAGGTATTTGAGCACCGTGTCCAGGATGCTCTCCTCCTCCTCCTCCTCCTCATCCCCGCAGCCCGCGGGGATGGCCTTCTTGGGCCGCGTCAGGCTCCCCTCGCAGGGCTGCTCCAGGGCTGCCTTCTCCTCAGCCTCCTTCTCTTCCTTCTTCTTCAGCCCGTACTGGGGGTGGGGGGAGGGCAGACATGAGCATGAACAGGGCAAGGAGAGAGCTGGTCTCAAGTTTCACACAGACTCAGCTGGAGCAACTCATGAGAACGCGCCCAGTCTCAGTCCTCTCATCTATAAAATGGGGAGAAGGGCACCTTCTTGGCGAATGATGTCAGTCCCCAGATGTAGAGAGGCGGTGTGAGGGGTTTCCTTGGAATCAATCCCTGCTCATAATGCCTTCTCTGCTCTTTTGAAATCCCCCGAGTTCTGAAATCTGGAAGTTCTCCCTTATGTTTGGACCCGAATTTTGGTGACAAACTTTGACTTCCACGGATGGAAGCCTACTTAGAATCTTGATGTATTGCGGTGGTGTGGCCAGACAGGTGTTAATCTGTTTGGCATAGGCTGGCAGCCGCAACCCACCGGGGTGATATCTATCAGTAACAGGTGCTCAGGGCACTAAGGAAACTTTTCACCCCCCCCCCCCCCCCATACTGGATTCTAAACCTCTTTGGTCTCAAGGGTTTTGAATAGGAGATCGCAGACCCATAGCAGCAACACTAGAGAGCACTTCCTATGTGCACCGTCATCGGGGATCACCGCAGATCCTGGGAGAGGGTGTTTCTGTCACCCCCACTTTTCTGATGAGACTATGGAGCTCAGAGAGAACTAGGCCTAAGGTCAGAGCTGGATTCAGGGGAACTTGAGGCCAGGGTTTGGGGACCCACTGCTCCCCCGTGCCTCCTGTACCCCAGGGCGGGCGGGCGGGCGGGCGGGCGGATGGCGCTGACCTTGTCTCGGATCTGCTGCCGGACCTTCTCACGCTCGGCCTCCATGCGCGCATGCTTAGCCTTGCGCTCCTCCTCCTGCTGCCGCAGCGCCTCCTGACGCTCCTCCTCCTTCTTCTGTGCGTCTGGGTCCTTCTCCTCCTCGCCGCCCAGCATCTTCCCCATGTCCTTGGTGGCCCCTGCAGGGGAGGGTTGGGAAGGGAGAGGACGAGGTCAGGGGTGCTCAGAGCTGGGATAGCGGTTCCCTGGTTGATGGAACCATCTCTGAGAGCCTCTCCCATCTGGGTTCAGATCCTGGTTGAGGGGGGAGGGTGCAGGGCTGGGGCCTCACCTCCGAGGGCCTGCTTCATGACGAAGTCCATGGCTGTGACTCAGGTTAGTGCGCCCTAGCCCACAGCTGAATTCACATGCAGTGCTCCTGGCAGGCCGGCTGGGAGATTTGCCAACCTGCAAAAGAGGAGCTGGGAGTTAGATGGGAGAGACCTCTGCACAGCCAGGCTGCTGGAGTTTAGATAGACGGTGACCTCATCCAGGTTCATAGGCACCATGGGACACCATCAGTCTGAGGCCAAGACGCAATGCCCTTGATCCTTAGGGAAAGGTGCTATTTCTTGAGCACTTGCTATATACCAGTCACAAATATGCTGCCAAAAGACTCAGATCCCTATTTTATGATATATATATATATATATATATATATATATATATATATATATATATATAATTTAAATATATATATTTAAATTAATTTCAGAGAGTGAGAGAGAGGGAGAGAGATAGAAACATCAATGATGAGAGAATCATTGATTGGCTGCCTCTTGCATGCCCTGTACTGGGGATTGAGCCCGCAAGCTGGGCATGTGCCCTTGACCGGAATCGAACTTGGGGCCCTTCAGTCTGCAGGCCGATACTCTTTTCACTGAACCAAACTGGTTAGGGCTAGATCCCTATTTTAAAACCATCTTGACTGTATTGCTTGAATTTGATTGTAGTCAGGAATCTTAGAAAGAGCCTCTCAATTTGGATGCCACCTCATTTCTTATTTGCTATATGTCTTTCAGGCAAGTTATGGAACCCCTTTGAGCCCCAGTTTCCTCCTCCATAAAATAGAAATGGCAGTGCCTCCGTTTCCAGAGCTGCTGTGGAGACCAGAGAATTCCAGCCTGGGCCACTGGATTGACCCCTAGATGGAATGAGAGTGTGCCCAGGGACCCACAAATCATGGCAAGCGAGGAAGTGAAGACAGCGAGCTTGGATGAATATATCCAGACTTTTGAAAATAAGCAAATGGAGAAATACATTATTTTTATTGTAACATATATGCAAATGTGTTGTTTATAGCTTAATCTTTATTTTTATTTTGAATTACACATAGGGGGTTAGAGACATGATACTCTTCTTGGGGCTTAGAGTCTTTAAAATACCAAGCATGGGGCCTTGTACGCACTCAGCATATGTTAGCACTCCTTCCCTCTCCCTGAATCACTGACTTTCAGTTTTATCATATTTTTTAATTGTTATTATTTTGCCTCAGAAGATTTTTCTTCGAATAAAAGCTTAATGAGAATCTCAATATGCAAGATATGTAAAAGTGGAACCATTCCAGCCGAAACCGGTTTGGCTCAATGGATAAAGCATTGGCCTGCGGACTGAAGGGTCCCAGGTTTGATCTGGTCAAGGGCATATACCTTGGTTGCGGGCACATCCCCAGTGGAGGGTGTGCAAGAGGCAGCTGATTGGTGATTCTCTCTCATTGATATTTCTAACTCTCTGTCCCTCTCTCTTCCTCTCTGTAAAAAAAAAAAAATCAATAAAATATATATATTAAAAAAAGTGGAACTATTCCAATGGTGGGGGCGGGGTAGAGAGCCTGGGGGCCCCCCACCACCCTTGGCCTCCTTTGTGCCCTGTTTCCTCCACATTCCTAAGCATTTGAACAGCAGTGCTCTAACTCCTAGAGGTTTCCTTTTTATTTTAACCGTTTATATCACCGGAGCTTTCACAGGCAAAGCCACCATACATCCCCATTTGGGTGCTGATGGGACATCCCGGAGCTGTCCAAAGTGGGATGCGGCTTGATGGTCAGCTGAGGCCAGAATGACTCCCCAAGGCCTTTCATCCCACACAGCCTTGGGTTGGGGTCTTTGTGTTTTGCTAGAAGGAAAAGGGGGTCAGAGAAACCAGACCAGATATTGCAACCAGGTGGAGTTCAAGGTCCCTTGGTTTTCAGTTGATGATGGATTTCCCTCATTTCTTTCAAAATGAGAAAACATATTGTCAGACTGAGATCTTTCCATAAAATGGGGCCTGAGAGTCTATTGGAGAAGTCTACAGGATCAGACCACATGATAAGCTGGTTGTTTTGAGGAAGGGAAATCATAATGGAGGAGAAAAAATGCCCACAGGCTTTGGCACCAGACACTCTGGCTCCCGTCCTGACTGGACCACTGGGAAAGCTTCCTTACGTTCCCTACAAAGCGGGGTATAGTTCCCTACCCTTCCACTGCTGTTTGAAGGAGAAGACAAGAGACTGGCCACATGTCTGGTGTGTAGGAACTCACTAATATAAGCCCTTGCTGACTGCATGTTGACGAGGACACACCCAAACGGGCCAGCCCTTGTAGGAAATGCAAGAGAACCCACCCTGACCCAACATTCTGAGTGTGAAGATTGCTCAGCTCAGTCTGCCAAGGTGGTTTCATTCGGCTCAAAACATTGTAAAGAGACAGCCTTTCTAAGAACAGGGAGAAACACACAACTTAAACATGGAATGGTTCCAGGAACCACTGGGTTCCTCCTCCTGTGTTTACATGCAGCTCAAGGAATTGCAGGTGGTGGTGGGAGACACGGACTCTAATTCGAGACGTTTCAAATTGGCTGGCAGGGCACCTGGGCTTTGGTTCCGGCCTCCTCCCTCAATTGCTGCGTTGGCACGTCTCCCGGGACCAGGTGATACTTCCGAGCCCTATCCCGGGCACTTCCGTTCTAAGGTATTTGCACTGCTGGCCACTCCACCGTCTCCTTAAACCCTCCTCCCCTGTTGGTCTGTTATTCTCTCCCTGCCCCCACCTCCATCTCCTACTGCTCTCTCTCCTCTGCTTCTCTGTCTCCTCTTCTCTCTCTCTGTCCTTTGCAGCCTCCTCTTCTTCCTCTTGTGTCTTCAGTGAAGATGTTCGCAGGACTCTGAACTTAGCTTTTTCCTCTCTCACCTTCCCCTAGGGTAGGGGTGTCGAACTCAATCAGAGAAGGGGCCAAAATCTAAAATCCAGCCTAAATCGCGGGCCGAATGGTTTACTGAACAGTCATAAACTGTCATTGTGATGGAAACGCAGCGGAGTGCAGTGATGACAGCGCGGTGCAGGCCACATTGCAAGGCCTGGCGGGAGGGATTTGGCCCGCGGGCCTTGTGTTTGACACATGTGCCCTAGGGGAACATGGTCCTTTCCAGAGGCTTTAATCATCTCTGATACTGATGATGATGCTACCTTGACGCTTTTTTCTGGGCACTGCTCAGACTCAACATGCTATCTTTCTACACCAAACCATCTACCTCTCCAGACTCCTCTGTTTCCATTCATTCATTCATTCATTCAGCAAACATTGATGACCACCCCTCACCCCCAGGATGCAGTGTGTCCACTCAAGGGCTGAGTCTTCTCCATGCTATGTCCATATTGCTCTAGGTGCGTCCTACACTGGGACTGCTGGGATTGCTTAACCAGGCTCCTTGGGTCCTCCCCAGAATTCTGTGGCCCACTCCCAGTATGGTCCTCTCAGCTCTTTTTTTTTTTTAAATTATTTATTGATTAAGGTGTTACATATGTGTCCTTATTCCCCCATTATCCCCCATCCCCCCTACTCATGCCCTCATCTCCCTGGTGTCTGTGTTCATTGGTTAGGCTTATATGCATGCATATAAGTCCTTTGGTTGATCTCTCCCCCTTATCCCCACCCTCCCCTACCTTCCCTCTGAGGTTTGATGATCTGATCTATGTTTCTCTGTTTCTGGATCTGTCTTTGTTCATCAGTTTCTGTTGTTCATTATATTCCACAAATGAGTGAGATCATGTGATATTTATCTTTCTCTGACTGGCTTATTTCGCTTAGCAAATGCTCTCCCAGCTCTTAAGCAGGGTCCTGTTCACCCTGTCAAGACTTTCCTAACCAATGTCTCAAGGCCCAGTGTCCTCCGATCCCATCCCACTCAGGAGGTGACCCTCCCCCACACTTCCTGTGATGCCGGGAACGGTCTGTGAGCTCTGGGGTCAGGCATACCTGACAGGACTCCTCAATCTGCAGCTTTTCAGCTGTGTGATAACGAGTCATTGACTTAACGTCTCTGAGTCTCAGTCTTTGTTACAAAGTGAGGATTATAATGCCACTTTGAAAGGTTAGAACAAACCTAAGGAATGTGTGTGGCACATAATGGGGGCTCAGTAAATGGTGGCTGTTATCATTAGGAAAATGCTAGCTAGAGCCGAAACCGGTTTAGCTTAGTGGATAGAGCGTCGGTTTGAGGACTGGAAGGTCCCAGGTTCGATTCCAGTCAAGGGCATGTACATTGGTTCCGGGCTTGTCCCTGGTAGGGGGCGTGCAGGAGGCAGCTGGTTGATGTTTCTCTCTCATCGATGTTTCTAGCTCTCTATCCCTTTCCTTCCTCTCTGTGAAAAATCAATAAAATATATTTTAAAACAATGCCAGCTACAGTGAGCTCCCCTCCTCCTCTCCTGAGGAAGAGGACTCCGCCTTCCCCGGGAAGGCAGCCCATCGGCCTTCACTCCAGATTTTCTCCTTTGCACCTCCTCCCTGATGCACTCATCACTCCCTGTTCCTCCCTCCCTAGCCTCTCTCCTCAGGTCTTCATCCCCTCCTCCTCCAACTCTTGCCCTGACCCCATCTTTTTCTTAATCTCTGCCCTCTCACTTCACGGGGAGAGTCTTTACCAGGTGTGTCTGCTTCTTCGCCTCCCAGTGAAGCCCTGAGCTCTGTGAGACCAGGGGTTTGCTGCTTCTGCTGTGCCACCCAAACTGCCCCACTCAGATTCGCCAGAGGCTGCCTAACGGCCAGACCCAGGAGCATTTTCATCGCCCTGGTCCTCCTCCATCCCTGAGGAGCATCAGATGGTGGAGAGGACCCCTACCTGCCCCTGTCCCCAGGTTCTTCCTGTCTTCTTGAACCTCCTGAATTCCATGACTCAGCACTCTGTGGTCTTCTTATCTCTCTCTCCTTTCCTGACAGGTCCTCTCTCTCTCCTTTTCTGACTCCTTTTCTTTAAAACAGCAATTTTCAACCTCTTTCATCTCCTGGCTACATAAACTAATCGCTAAAATTCCAGGCACTTAAAAAAAATATTTTGTGGTCAATCTGACAAAAAAATAAAAAAGGTATAATTTTGATTCATTCACATCAGATGGCTATTGTGTTGGCTGTTGCCATTTCTTCTTTCACAATCTAAGGGAAAAGAGGCCAGTGCCCCTGACAAAATAGGCAGGTTTTGCATGTTTTAAACATTCTTGCGACTCACCAGTGGGGTATGCTGGTTGAAAATCACCGCTTTAAAATGCAGCTGCTCATTAGGCAATCTCTCCCCCTTCTTCCTCCTGATGCCCCTCCCTCCCCCTCCATTTCCTTCGGGAACCTCACCTACTTTTACTGGTTTATGTCTTTTTATAGTCACAGATTGATCCCCTCCACCCCCACCTCCCCCTCCTCCCTTCACCCACTCTCCTCAAACCTGCCCATTTAACTCGCAGCTGGATATCGCCACACGGATAATCCCAGTTCATCCTGTCCAGGGAGCTTTCTTATCCTCGCCTCCCCCACCTAGCTCTCCCCTCCTCCGGCACTCTGAAAACTCCAGGCTCAGCGACTTCTTCGTTTATTCACTCACACACTCACTCCCACTATAAATATTCTCTGAGCACCTGCTCTGTGCCAGGCGTTGTCCTGGGTGCTGGGGCTGGGGCAGGGCACGAGGGAGTCCCAGCCTTTGCTGTCACAGCATTCAGCCGGCGGGGGAGGCAGGCACGGGACAAAGGCCACACAGGAATTGGTGAGTTACAGACGGGCGGGGTGCTGAGGGAGCAGTCTGGGGACTGTGGCTTCACAATCTGTGTTCACACCCTCCTTCCTCCTCTGGCTGCTGTCCTGCCTTGGTTGGGGCCTCAAGGCTCTGGATTTGTGCATACATTGAAGCTGTCTGTCTCCTCCAGCTCTCTCGCCCAGCCTTCACACAGCCGTCCGGCTAATCTCTCTAAAGGGCAGACCTGCTCGTGCAAACACGCCCTGCCATGGCTCCACACCACCTCCCTAACCCGGTCAGAGTCCTTGCGCTGACCTTCAATCCCCGCACAACCTAGCACCTGCCTGCTCTGCCATCCGTTTCCCACACCTTGCATGTGGCTCTGCCTCCGCCGCGCCCCAGCACAGAGCATGCTGCCTAACCCTGGGGCGGCTGTGCATGCTGCTTCCACAGCCGAGAAATGCCGCACCCTCATCTCTGCCGGTTCAAATCCCAGCGCCACTACTTATCAGTGACCTTAAGCAAGTGATTTAATCTTTCCTCTTCTGTAAGATGGAGACAATAACACCGATGCCCAAGGCATGTTGTGAACATGAAAGGAGACAATGCAGATGGAATGCTCAGCCCAGGGTTTGGCTGTAGGTGCTCAGTGCATATTGGCTGTCATCACCATCATTATCACCACTGTCAGCAGCAGTATTCATTTTCAAAGATGCCTCTCCACGTCACCCCTCCCATGACATTTCCTGGGTCTCCTCCATGAGACATGATGGTATCTGCTAGGGCAGCCTCGGCTACCTCCAGCTCCTCTCTCTGTCCAGTGATGTGTCTTCCTCTTCCCGGTCCCTCTGGGCTCCTCCCTGTGTCTTGTGCATTTTCCCAGTCCCAGTGTCTGCAGCACCTCCTGGTCTGTGGGGGAGCCAGCTGGATTGAATGTAATGCTCTGTGTCAGCGAGTATGGGAGGATGTACGCGCTCGAGGTATGATCTGCATTCTGACTCTGAATTTAGGCAGCGTGTGCTCGCGCGTGGGCGTGTGCAGGCGTGTGCAGGCGTGTGTGTGTGTAGAGATTTGCCATATGCCTGTAGGAGTGCTGAGGTGCAGCGGGTGGTGTGCAGTTGATTTTGTCTAGACCGCCAGGAGGCGCTCCTCGGCGGTTCTGCGGGCAGCTTCGGCTTATCCCGCTGCTGGAAGGGTGGTGGTGGTGGGGATGCTGGGCCGGGGAGGGGAGGCCGCGCAGGGGTGGGGAAGGGCAGCTGCAGCACCCGGTTTCCTTGCCTTCAGCATGCCCTGGACCCAGGACGCATCTTCAGGTTTTCCCTGACTTCCTCCCAGCGGGTCCCAGCCCGTCCCAGCTGGTCCCAGCCTGAAGGCTGCTGGGGCACCTCCTCAGGCTCTGCCTTCTGAGCCCCGGCCCTGCTAGGAGCTGGGCTCCTGCCACCTGACAAGTAGATGCGAGGCACCTGCAGTGTGTGTCCTTGTAGTTTCTGTTTTTTTTTTTTTTGTTTTTTTTCCCCCCCAATGGTTCAAGTTCGGGCTGTATTCACTGCAACTCAATTCAACACTCAACTGCTTTTTTTTTTTTTTCCACCCTCAGCTAACAGGGATTGTCCTTCTATCCCCACCTCCCCACCCCATCCCACCCCACCCCCAGCCCCTGGAAGGAAGCACTGGGGGAGGGGGAGGGGCTGGGGAGAATGGAAGGGGGCAGGACACCTGCCAGGAGACCAGCAGAAGTGGCGGGGGCTTTGAGCCCGCCCCCCCCAGAAGAGGGGACAGGAGCCCTGGCGCCCCCTCACAGACCAGCACAGCCCACACCTCTGCCCAGCTCTCCAGAGGCCACTGGGAGCGCCCCTCCCCCACACAGAGCTCCAGCCTCAAGACCCAGCCTGGGCTCAGACTTTGCAGGGGAGGGGGCAGAGCGGGGCAGGCGACGGCGTAAAAGAGACCCTTCCCAATGACCGCCCCCCCCCCCGCGGCTGGCTGTGCTGCCCATCCCTGCGCACCTCCCCTGAGAACAAATAGTCCCTGTGGCCCCCACCCCCACCCCAAACGGTGCTCAGGCTCTCCCCTCCTCTTTGGTCTGTCTGTCTGCGCCCCTCCCGCCGCCCTCTGACTCACTCCCCTTAGCGGGGAGCCGGAACTGTACCCCACGGGGCGGCTTCCTCCTCTGGGGGGAGAGGGCCCTGGCAGGCTCCCCGCTAAGTAGCTGGGATCGAGGTCCCCACCCCCACCCCAGCTCGAAGTTGCTCTCTGGGTTCAGACTTGAGCGAGTCTCCCATTGCCCTCGGGGCGGTCCTGGCTCCCCAGGAGCTGGGCTGTTTGGAGCTGCTGCCCGGGAAGGGAGGGGGGGGGGGCTCCCGGGGCGGGAAGGGGCCCATACCTTCTCCCAGTGCATGCCGCTTCACCCCCTTCAGCCTGCGGGCTCCCCCCTCGCGGGAGCTGTCCGTTCAGCACCACGGCCAGCAGCCAGCGCGCCGGGGAAGGTACCTGCTCCTGCCCTGCAGCCTCCCGGTCCTGCGTCCGCCCCAGCAGTCTTGGGGTGCTGTGCCCCCAAAGCAATAACCCTCAGCCTCCCGCGATGCCCTACGGCCTCGAGAGGAGAGCCGGGACCCTGTTGCCCACAGCCCAGCTCCGCCCTCCCGGCCCACGGCCAGCACCGACCTGGCGGTCCCGCTACCGTCTGAGCCACTGCGGGGCTCCGGCCGGACTCGGCGAGGCGGCTGCTTCTGCCGTTCCAGCTCCCGCCGCTTCGCCGCCGCGTGCAACTCCGCCTGGCGAGCTGGGGCCGCTGCCGCTGCTGCCAGAGACGCCCTCCAATCAGGCCCCTCAGCCAGGCCCTGACGTGCCACCGCTCCCCTTTCAGATGGGAAATTCAAATCTCTCTCCCTGTCTCTCCTCTCACCCTCTTTCTCTTGCCCTTCCCTCCTCCCCCTCCCCCCTTTCCCCTCTCTCCTCCCTCCCTCTCCCTCCCCCATTTCCTCTGCTTTCCCTTTTCTCTTCTCCCTTTTGTTCTCTGCCTTCTTTCACCTCCCCCTGCCAACCTCCCGCTGCCACCTGTCTTGTCCGGGCCACATGTCTTTTTTTTTTTAAAAAATATATTTTTATTGATTTTTTACAGAGAGGAAGAGAGAGGGATAGAGAGCTAGAAACATCGATGAGAGAGAATCATCGATCAGCTGCCTCTTGCACCCCCACTGGAGATGTGCCCGCAACCAAGGTACATGCCCTTGACCGGAATCGAACCCGGGACCCTCCAGTCCGCAGGCCGTCACTCTATCCACTGAGCCAAACTGGTTTCGGCCCGGACACATGTCTTAGGACCACACCTGGCTGCTTCAGTGCCCCGAGGGGCAGTGGGCGCAAGGGGATGGAGGGAGGGTTCCTGCAGGAAAGCCCTCCTTGGCTCCGCCAGGTGGGACTGGGCCCACTCTCCCCACGGTTCCCACCGCCCTGGGATACACCCCAGCTTCAGGGGCCCCTGTTCCTCTGCTTGCCCGCCTCTTCCCTACGGGACAGGGTTGCCACCAGATCATCCCTGCAGCCTCTCAGCATATTGTCCCTCTGCATGGCACTCCGTGAACATGGCGGAATACTGGCCAGGTCCCCATAGGGCCGAGGAGCCCTCCCGGTGAACCCCGAGGTTGAAGACAGCTGCAGCCTTGCATTGACCTTGGACAAGCCCAGCCCCTCTAATCTGCTGTCCTGTGAAGAATAAGGGGTCCTTTGGAAGGCCGCCGCCCTCTCTCGGAGGCCCAGGGGAGGAAAGGGAACTCCAGGGGGCAGGGCGACATTGGCCCACACGTGGCCTCTCCTCCTCCTCTCTCACTCCTGTTGGTGTCTCCTAACCAGCCTTTCCATGCCCTGCCATCCTTTGGCTCTGGGATGAGCCTTTAATCCAGCCGGATGTGCAGGAAGATGGCGTCGGAGAGGGGTCCTTGGCACAGGACTTTGGAAGATTTGCAGGAGATCACACACCAGGCAGGGTCATGCCAGAGCGAGATGGCTCCTGCTTCTGTGAGGGGATGGCTTCCTTCCAAGAAGGAGCGGCGAGAGCTGCAGAGGATGGGGCCTGGGGGAGGAAGGAGGCGTGCTTCTGTCCCAGAGAGCGAGGACTGTCCCTCTGCACATGCTCACGGCAGAGGCCTCAAAGTAGGGACCCCGTTCCCCACAAGTCAGAGGCCATTGGTACACCCCCTTCCTCACCTGCGGGGCCTCTTCTGAGGCTCATCTCTGTTCTCCCCTTACAGGATGTGAGCTGCCATAGGGAAGGCCCTTCCGTTAGGTCCGAGTGCCCTGTTTAGCACCATGTTGGGACATTGGCAAACTCACTCTTGATTTTTCTTCCCTCTCCTGTGGCAGGCGCTAATGGAGGGGGGCGGAGGGGAGAGGGTTTGGTTAGAACGACTTAGATTTGGCACTGGTGCCTGAGGGGAGTCTGGGCAGGGAGATCTGGCACCCTGCCATCTCAGGAGCCTCAGTCCCCCCTCCTTCCTTCTTTCTCTCTGTTCTCCTGGAATGGGATCTGGCTGGGAGCCCGTAGTTACAATTGGGGTTTTTCCACAACAGACATTGCCTTTGACATGGATGTGGACCAAGCTGGGCTAAAAAACCCAACTTAACTTTCAGAAAAATATGGAGCTCAGTTCTGGGCGCCACGATTTAAGACGGAATTTGATAAGATCAAGGCTGTTTAGAAGAGAAGGGGGTAGTTCGGTGTGGGCATCTGGGCAGGTCAAATGAGGGAAGGCTGGACGATCTGAGGATGTCTCCCCTGAAGGAGAGAGTACTAAAGGGGCCGGGAATGAGCCCTCCCAGGCGGGCTGGCAGGTCTTGCTCAGTTTGTAATCCCAGCACTAATGGTACCTGGCCAAGTAGGTGCTAAGGATATGCTTGTTGGATGAACAAATGACCATTGAAAAGGAAGAGGAGTACTATTGTTTGTGCTGGCGCTGAAGACAGAATTAGGGCAATGGGGGAAAGGTAAAGGGAGCAGACAGACGCTCTAAGCCCAAGAGGAAGACGGGCCACTGATTGTAACCGTCCAGCCATCGTGTGAGGTGGCCAGTTCCCCAGCCCTGGGCGGTGGCCGTTGGGTGACTGGTGACAGCTAAACCCCCCTTTGAACCCAGGCTTCTGTGAGTCCATTAAAACTGCATGAGCCGACATGAATCATATCTAGCTGCAGAACATCTTACTGATGAATAAAAGGACAGCCAGTCAGGTTTTGGTGGCTTCATCCCTATTGAATGATCAGGGGGAGATCATGACACGTTCGCTGCTGGTGCTTCCTGTCAAGGAAAGATGGTGGAGGGATGCTTCCTTGCTCCGTGTTCAGTGTTACTGGTTTGGACATGGTTCCCAGATGCACCGTCATCACTGCAGGGAAGTTGCTAAATATTATAAGCAGCTCCTCATGATTATAATACTACCAATCAGAGCGATCAACTGGGCCTCCCATACACCTCAGGAGCTCACTGTGGTGCTTTGCCTAAATCACATCTCTCCTTTAGTTCACACAAACCCCCATTTTCCAGATGGGGAAGACGAGGCCCAGGGTAATACAGTGAGTCTCGGGCAGAGCTGGGATGCCAGCCCGGGCCCGCCTGTCACTGCACGCTGGGGTCCTTCTGCCACATGGGGCTGCTTCTCTCCTGACACATCCCACAGCCTATGGAAATGTAACTTTTGCTCCGCAGATATTTTTCTACATTGACATTTACAGTCTCTCCTATCGCCAGTTTCTCACTAAAAGAAAAAAAAAAAGAATTCACACCCAGATCAGGGTCCTCATGTCATGTGGGTTGTCAGCATTTTCTTCAGCCTCCTGCATCTTTCATCCAGCCAGCTGCCCGTCACCTCCCCCACCCTGGCCTCCGGTCCTTGCAGAGCCTGCTCTCTGACAGCTTCTGAGAGTCACCTGGTAAAATATGGATATGGCTCCGCTTAAGGTGGCTTACCCTGGCTGCTGCTGCTGCTGCTGCTGCTGCTGCTGAATTTCTTCTTTTATTTATGAGCTCTCCGGGCCGGGGCAGGGGGCCAGATTTGAACAGATTTTTAAAACGATACGTGCCTGCCTTGAATGTTCAGTAGGCAGCCAATCAAGAGAGCTAATGTCAGTTCTCTGTGTGGGGATCGAGGAACAGCGTGTGACGAACGACAACTGCCACAGACCGCGAATGCAGTGATCAGCGAGGATGGCGCGCGGCCAGAGGTCGGCCGGTGTCCTCCTGCAACTGCTTCCGTCCAAAGGGCCCTCTGGGTGCCACGCAGAAGGCCAGGAGGCGTCTAGGAAGCGCTGGCTGCCAGCCCTGACCCAGAGCCTGCTGGCTGGGCCCACCTCTGCTGGTGGGTGCAGGGAGACAGCTGACAGCTCCCAGTGCCAACCCCACATCCTGCTATGCTAGCGTGAGCCTGAAAGGGCAGGATTGCTCTTGGTTTGGTTGGGTGGCCATGTGCCCCAGACAGAAACAGAGCTGTGGGGGTGGTGCACAGGGAAGAGCCCTAGGCCACCTGGCTCATCTGATGAGTGGGACCCCCCCCCCCCCCACACACACATCTTGTCACTGATAATGGCCAGGGAGCCATCACTGTCAGGGTATGTGCTTAGGGTCCCAGTCATTCTCACAGCATGGAGGCAGTGGTGTACATGTGTTTGTGCCCACCAGGGTGGGACCATGCAGGGAGTGATGGGACCATGGGAGGGGGCAGTAGGTGCGAGCAGGGCAGGTGTGGGCCTGCACCCTGTGACTCAGCGAGTGGTGGTGGCATGTCCCTCTGATGGGAAGTGACTCTGCTGGAAGTGTGTTGTCTGTGGTAGCATGCAGCCAAGCGGGTCATTGTTACAGTGGAATATGCCAGTGGCGTTGTGCGATGGTTTTTGTGTGAGGCAAGGGTACCCCATATAGTGTGCATGCTGTGCGGTGTACAACCACAGAGGGTGGCATTTACATCGACCATACCAGACGCAAAGACTCTGGGAACATGACACCATGTCATGGTGTATGTCTACTGTTTCTGACAACAAGAGATGACGCAGGTGATATAGGATGTTACCGTTAGTATGAAATGGTGCCCCCAGGGGGTAAGTGCGCAGATGGTGTCACAATGGGCCGGTACATATATCATTGCCGTTATGTGGGGCAGCAGGGTTGTATGTGTGCAGCCAGGAGTGTGTCATCACCTGTGTGTAGGTATGCAGGCTGCATGTGTCAGTGAGAGGGACTGACTGTCCTCCTCCATTCTCCCCCTGCCAGACAGGCCTATGGCACCCAACCTGCTAGCTCCTGCCCTACCTGGCAAGCTGCAGGAATCTGGGATTCTCTGTTCTCTACTTTTGTTTCCCAGAAAAGGGTCCCAAGTTCCCATCTGAACCCTGACTTGTAGGTGGCGCTTGGTGTGTGTGTGTGTGTGTGTGTGTGTGTGTGTGTGTGTGAACTTCCTGAGGAGCTCCTCTCAATCCCAGCGTAGCTGCCCACCAGTTCTTCAGAGGCCCCCTGCCACCCCTCACCCTGTCCCCAGGCTCCCAGATCCAGGCCCTCATTAACATTTCAGAGCAGTCCTCTGCCAGCCCACTCAGTGCCCCAGGATGTCCCCACACATTCAGCTCTCTCTTCTCTTGAGCTTTCCCGAACCATACATCTTCATGTCTGCCCCCAGTTTGTAGTTCCTCTGCCACCCAGCTCTACAAGGGTGTGTTGGTAATAAATTCTTACCCCTTTGCCTCTGGTTCTTTTTCAAGAGCTCTCTGCTGTCTCCCTTCCTCTAACCTCAGCCCTTCCAACTCGCTAGGATGTGGTTGGACCTCCCTGTCCATCAGGAATTCTTGATGACTCCAGATGCTCACATCACCCCAGAGCCAGCCATCTCCTCTGAGTCCTAGTGCTGGCATCAGAATTTGCTCTGTGCCCTCAGGAGGGCCCCCTTCCAGATGTCCCTTGACCTTGATGGCACTTGGTCCCTTTTCCTCTCTCCTTGGGAAACCCATGCTCAGAAAGAGTCTGCACACCTTAGCGTCCTCTCCTTAGGCACATGGAAACAGAATAACAGAGTTCCAGAACACCAGGATCTGAAGCAAAAGCCATTTCATAATCACATCTAGAGTCACAGAATTCACAACAACAGGCTTTCTAACCACTCTCTGCCCAAGAGCGGCCCACTCCTGCTCAGAACCTCGGGGGTGGTGACTTGTTAGAGAAATGGCAGATTCTTGGGTCTCATTCCACAGGGACTGAACCAAAATCTCTGAGCCAGAGCCCAGGAATTTGCACCAGGCCCTAGGTATTTCTGATGCACCCACTAATTGGAAACCCTTGGGTCAACCGAATCTGAGAACCATATGGTTCTGGGCCCAAGTCTCATAGAAAAAAAAAAAAAAAAAAGCAAATCATGGAATCATAAACTATATTAGGATTAGAAGCTTACATTCAATGGCACACATGCACTCACAACTTTAGATTCTTAAATTCTGTGAGATTTCTCGTCCAGAATTGTGGAGCTGGGAGTGTCCCTGGAGGGCGATTTTGTTCCCGGTCCGGGAGGAATTTCCCTTTTTAGCCACGTCACTCCTGTGGGGACGGAGGACACTTCCCCCTGCCCCCTGCAGGGCTGCCTCCAAGGTATCCTCTACATCCAGGCGTCTTCAAACTACGGCCCGCGGGCCACATGTGGCCCGCAGAGGAGTCTGATCCGGCCCGCCAGGTTTTCTGGGCAGTGAGCGCAGCCGAGGTGTTACAGTAGGAATTAGTAGTTCATATAGTCCGGCCCTCGAGCTCTCTGAGGGACCGTGATCTGGCCCCCACTTTAAAAAGTTTGAGGACCCCTGGTACATCTGTGAAGATAAACGCTCTTCCCATCTGGGTGCAGAGGCAGCTGGCAGAGCCCCTCTATTCACAGAGCAAGCGAGCCCAGAATGACTTCTCGTCTGCAGCGAGGGCCAGCACACACTGGCTCACCAGACCGATCGCCCTCTTTGATAAAATGAAGACGAGGGGCATTATTGCTGTTCCACTGAAGCAGGCATATCTGAGGGACACGGACAACACAGGCTAATAAGCTCTGGAGCTTCTGCTCACGGAAATGAAAGAGAGAGAGCGCGAGAGCATGTGCCTAGGGACAGCAGAACTTGATCTTGAAGATTGATGGGTGGGCGTGTGTGCGTGTGTGTGTGTGCGTGCGTGCGTGCGTGCATGTGTGTGTGTGTGTGTGTGTCGGTGGGGGAGGAGTGGAGTGAAGGGAGATGAGGAGAGATGCACAAAAAGTCAGCAAATGAAAAGGCGCCTCTTTAGTCATCTCATCCAGCACAGTCAATTTACAGAGAGGAAAACAGAGGTGCGGAAAGGCGATGGGACTTTCTCAACATGACACAACAAGTTAATGTGACTCCTCACGCCTGGGAGGGTATCCCTTTCTCATCACAGCCCAGCGTCCAGCCCACACTTCTTACAACACCTCCGGCAGCTCAGCACTGTCACAGGTGTCAGCCCTCCCAGCTGCCCTCCAGCCTGGCAGGTGGGTGTTTTTCCCTCAATTACTGACTTATCAGGCCCGTGTGGGGGGCCTGTGAGACCCCGACACGCTCCCAGGCAGCCAGAGATGTACAGGAAGTTTCCAAGTTACTCCTTCCCCTCTTTATTCTGCAGCGAGAGATGCAAACACTCCGTAGAGAGACAGCACATGGACCAGCTCAGACACTCCAGAAATCCTTTCCCTTCAGAGCCTCTGACTGGAGCACTCAGAAGGGGCGGAGGAGAGATGCCCACAAACAGTGGACGATCATACAACACGCTCAGCGCTGTCCCAGTGAGCAGGCAGCTCCGAGGCGGGGGAGGCCGAGACACACAGCTTGCGAGACAGATGGGCCTGGAAGCCCCGCACAGGAGAGGGGCAGGGTGGCTGGCTCTGGGGCTGCCCATGTCATCTCCGAGGTGCTGTGGAGGAGGCCAGACAGGCATGGGCTACATCTCCACAGCCCTCTGCCCCTTCCAGACGGCACCCCTTTCCTCCGAGACCCCGTTTCCTCCTCAGTAAAATGGGGGGGAGGGCCGGCCCTGACCTCTCAGGACGACTGTGAAGCTCAGAGAGAGCCATGTTAAGGAAACAGCGGCACAGTCTCAGCGAACGTTAATTCTCTTTCCCGCCCACACCTGAGCCCGGCAAGGATTGCTCTGGAGTCTGGGGCAGGGTGGCTGTTAGACAAAGCCTCTTTCTACAGTCTTCTCGTCAGAGAAATCTGCCTCCTGGGCTTCCCGAGTTTCAGCTGAATTAGAAAGAGAAGAACTGGAAGCGTAGAGGAAATGGGGAGCTGTTCCCCCTCCTCCTCCCCCCTTCCTTGGAGATGCAGGCGCTGGGGTATTGGGTTCCCGTATGGAAACTGCTGGAAGGAAGCCAGGAGGGGCTGGGACCTCAGGCTGAAGGACAGGAGGAATTTCCCAGCCGAGGTCTGAAAACAGCTGCTCTGTGCTGCTCGGCCTCCAGTGGTTTCTTTCTGGCAGGAAAGCAGAGTAAAAGCCCCCACCTTCTATCTGCCAAACACAGGGGGGTTGGGGAGGGCCAGGGAAGACGAAGCCGGGGTGGGGGGGGGGGAGGTGGGGGAGGCTTGAAGGACGGAGGAGGAAGGACTTTGCATTTACCAGCCTCGCACTGCTGTACGGGATTCGCAGTCTGTGTTTGACCACATCCCCACGCCAGGGGCTCCATTTTCTTAAATGTCATCACTTCAGCTTTATATTCAGACAGGGAGCGTCAGACTCAGAGGTTAATTAAACACCTCCTCCAGGGTAACAGCTGAGAAACAGAGGTATCAGCGTTAGAACATGGAGGTGTCTACAGGTGGCTACATTTTCGGAGGGGGTTTGGTGGGCTTCTGGAGCTTCTGGCAACTGGCCCCAGAGTTTGGGTGACTCTGCCAAGGGCACCTCTATGAGAGCTACAAACAATGCCACCAGGCTGGGGCCCTCACACTCCTCTCCGCGGCTCTGCAGGCTCGAGCTGGTTTCCATTCTGAGGCTTCAGGTGGCAGCTCCTGGGAACCCCACCTCACGTCACAGTGGAGCTAAAAGGAGAGTCCACTTCTCTCAGCTGAAGCAGAAGTTCCAGCATTTTTCAGGGTAACAGTGAGCCCCACTTCACACCACAGTGGTGCTAAAATTGAGAGTCCACTTCTCTTAGCACCACTGTGCTTGCCACAAGCTGGTGCTTAACAGGGTTGGGTGGTCTAGGTCTGAAGGCGATCAAAAGTGATAGGGGCAGGTCCTGGCCAGTTGCTCAGTGGTTAGAGCGTTGGCCTGTGGACCAAAGGGTTGTGGGTTTGATTCCTGTTCATGGGCACATACCTCGATTTCAGGTTAATTCCCCGGCCCAGGTCAGGGCATGTGTGGGAGGCAACCAATCGAAGTGTCTCTCTCACATTGATGTTTCTCTCTCTCTCTCTCTCCCCTCTCCTTCTTCCTCCCATCCACTTTGTCTGAAAATCAATGGGAAAAAACAACTTGGGTGAGGATTTAAAAAAAGTGACGGGGCAGTAGATCAGGACTATGTCCTAAGGATTTAAGTAAGAAGTCCCCGCTGTAGCAGCCTTGTGCTCACGTCTGCTCTGTTTGGCTCAGCCTGGCTCAACACCAACCATCTAACCATTGCTCCTGCTTTTGCTCTTGCCTTCAGATTGGCACCGGAGTGGTAGGAGAATTACAGCTTTCTAACACACGGTCTGGTTGTATCCTCCCCCTTCTTAAACCACGTGGTGGTCACAGCTTATTTTGCCAGCTAGCACTCATCTCTCCCTTGTGTGGCATCGGCTTTAGAGGAACTAACCTTTGTATTTCACTTGAACCCATGGGTGGATCACATGACCGGGGCTAAGCCAATCAGCATGCGGTCCCCCCTGGCCCCTGGCTTAGTTCAGGGAGAGGCACAGGACTCACATCAGCCCAGTCAGGGCCAGGGAGACTCGATGCTGGAACTCCTGCTTCAGCTAGGAGAAGTGGACTCTCCTTTTAGCTCCACTGTGACGTGAGGTGGGGTTCCCAGGAGCTGCCACATGGAGCCTCAGAATGGAAACCAGCTCAAGCCTGCAGAGCTCGGGAGAGGAGCGCGCAGGCCCCAGCCTGAGGACATTGTTTATACCTCGGATCAAGCTGTGCCCGCAGCTCTGCCAGGCCTCGCCATCCTTACGTGCCAATAACCAGCCCTCCCCTTTTATTCTTCTTAGAGCCACTGTGATTTTTTTCTTTTACTTGCAACCAAAGCATCTTCACTGACACAAAAATCCTTTACTTCCCTCCTTTCAGTCCTTAACTGTCTTTTCATTGCCTTCGGGAGACAGGTCGGACCCCTTGGGCTGGCCTTTAGGACCTGCGCAGTCAGACCCTGGCCACCTTCCCTGCCTCCCCGGCCATCTGTGCTCCATGTTGCTCCAGGACACAATGTCAGCTGGCATTCTGAGCCTCTGAGCCTCTGCCCACGCTGCCTGCTCCTGAAGGGACGGCCGTGTCTGCTCTGCTCACTCGACAAGCATTTACTTTGACCACCTGCGCTCGGCTAAAGCCTCAGGAGGCCTCTCCTGGGAAACAGGCTGAGCCAGGAGTGGCCTCTATGCTCCCACCCGGACCTCGTCTTCAGAGCACCAAGGAGCCTAAACTTGACACTTGTCTGACTTGCTCTTTGGATTCTGAGCTCTTCCAGGATGGGCACTCACTGAGGCTGAGAGGTGTCCTTCACTCAAACACGAACTGAGCATCTGCTACATCCCGGGGACTCCGCTAGGTGCCGGGGTTACTGCAGAGAAGAGACAGACTGATTCCTGTCTGGTCTGGTAGGGGAAGCAGACGCTGGTCCAGTAAACACACATAGGGCTGGGCCCTTTCAGGCGGTGACACACGAGGAGGGGATGTCTGCTTCCTGTCCGGGGCTTCGAGCCCAGAGGAAGGCCAGGCTCCAGGCAGGACCCCGGGGAGTGGCCTCTGAACGATTGAGCAGGACACCCCGCTGTCAGCACTGGACACCCCGCTGCCCTCAGCCTTCCTTTATGGTTGTCACTCTGGACTCTACCAGCACCTCTTTGTGAGTGACCTGTCCCCCACTTCCAGCCTATGCCCCTTTTGGGGGAGCCACGGTTATATAAATGACATTGTGTGTGTGGGAGACTCACCTTTCCCGATGGGAACGGAACAAAGCAGCCTTCTCTCTGACTCCATGGGGCAGCTCTGTCCGGTCTCGGTCCGGCGCCGGGCAGCGGCGTGCTCTCTCGCCTGACTTTGATCACGGCTCCCCCCGGCCGTCGTCTTTCCACTCCTCACTCTCTGTCTCCCTCCACAGGCCTGTTGTCAGCCCTTTGATCATCTCCGTGACTCTCCTCTGGGCTTTGTCTGGCTCCATTAGGACGATGCAGCTTCCTCTTGCTGGTGTCACTGCTCTGCTCAAAAGCCTTCGATGACTCACCATTGCCTGTGGCATCGAGTCCAGACCCACAGCTTCTGCCTCCTGAGCCAGCCTGTCCGGCAGGGCCAGCTCTTCTCTGACAGCACTCGCTGCTCCAGAGCGCTCGGCGCCTTTGCTGTTCATTTTAGAACTTGATTCATTTGCACCGTTTTGGTTCCTCCCGTGGATCGTAAGCTGCTTGAGGGCAAGGACAGTGTCTGGCTCAATCCCTAACGTCAAACTGAGGGCCTTCCCCACTGTGAATGCTCAACGAGTATTTCCAGAGGTGAAATCCGTGCGGGCATTGCCTCCTTACTTGGGTTGAAATGGTTTGTCCTGGCCTGTGGGCCTTAAGATGCCCATCTCAGGGTGAGACTTGCAGACCTAGGCTCTTGCTGGGCCAAAGACCACATAATAGTGTTGCCATCTTTGTTTAAACTTTAACAATTTTTAAAACATTTTTTTATTCTCGGTCCATCCATATGACCCCATGATTTCCTCCCATGTTTCAGTCCCACCACTGTGGCATTTTGTCATTGGGATGTTTTTGGTGTCGTATGCTGTGGTGACATGCTTTTTTGGTGTGTTTGGTATCTCTGGAGTCCCTGTCCTCCCCCACTCCAAGGTTTTATGGTCCGGGCAGGGCTGACTTCATGCTCTATGTCTGTGGTGGGCATTGAACCCATAGCCAGCCAATCAGAGCACTGTTAGCTTTGGCCCCTGTGATTGGCACAGGGAGGAAAAAAAAAACACAGGACACAAGCTAAGCCAATGAGAGTCAGCCCTGGGACTTAGCTGGAACCAATGGGAAAAGGCTTTCCATTCCTACGGGATTTGTGGAACTGGCAAAATGCGGGCCTGGGCAGCTGGACTGTTTGGCCACCACCTGGAGAGAGCCTGCCCCAGGGTGATGCCATCACAGAGAAGAACAGAGTCAAGAGAAGAAAGGCAGACATTCAGGATGGTAGCGTTCGAGTGCCTCAATCTTAATGTGCCTTTAGGGCTCATCTGCCCTCGTACCTTCCTGTCATGTGATCAATAAACGCCACCTTTCTCCTTAAGTTGTTTTGAATGAGGTCTCTGTGTCTGCTCCCTGGAATCTGTACCTTTGGGGCTGTGTGTCCCTGTCCTTCAGAAATGGCAAATCAAGCAGGCCCTGGCCCCGGAAGGACCCCCTGCTGAATCATCCCTCATTCCAGGAAGTTGCTGATCCCTGTTCTCTGTCTCTAGGCTGCCTCCTGTACTTTGTGGCCCCATGGTCATGCTGACTAGAGAGAGAGAAGGAACTCACGCTGTGGATCCTTGCTCGATGCTCTACCAGAGCTCAGACTCCATATCCACAGACCCCGGCTCCCGTCGCCACGTCCCCTCAGATCCGCCCGTATTTTTGGCCAATGGCTCTGCAGTGTCACCCTTGAGTGGCATCGCATTCTTGGGCTGGTGCCATCCGCGCCTGGCGATCTGTCTGCATCTCGTTTGCCAACTGGAGTTGGGACATTTGCCTCCCTTTTCGGCCCTGCTTCCAGAGGACGTCCTGGCAGCAGGAATTGCCCCGAGGAACGCCTCCATGAGAGCCGGGCTGAGGCTTCCTCTGATGTCCCGGATCTCTCGCTCTCATCTCCGCTCCCTCCCGGAGCTGTGATCATCAAGCATCTCGCCGGCCCTTCATCTCACTTCTTTCAGTTCCATGGATTTGAGAGACCTCTGATTTGAGAAGACCCACAGACCTTCTCAAGGTGACTTTCAGGCTGTTTCTAGACGGTATCATTTCAGGGTGTCCCTAGACTGCTTCACATGGGCTTCCAGATTCTAACTCATCAGTTTTAAACGATTTCCCCAAACATGCCTTTTCCCTTACAGCAGCTCCTCGGGCATTCCTTTCGTGATGTTCTGCTTCTCATGGTGATGCTCAGAACGGGGCTGTGGTTGGAAGGAGGAGAAGCCTCTGTGTAACCTTGTGAGGGCACCATCTCAGCATGGCTTCCGGGTCTCTGCGTAGGAAGAGAGAGCCGGAGTGTCACAGAGGTCCCCATGGCATCAGCTGGGAGGTGACCTTCTTGGCTAGCTTCATTTTGCTCCTGCAGATCCACACTCCCCTCCCCATCCTCCTTCATGCCCAGGAGGCTGGCCCAGAGGCCAATCAACAGGCTCCCTTTGTCCTCAGGCTTCTGGTTGGGTCCTGTCCGTGGGAGGTGCCGGCAGGGACTGGAGGCAGGAGGGAACGAGATCAGAGTGCCCCTCAGCCGGAGGCCACCACTCCTGTTGCATGGTCCTTCCAAACACCTGTCCTGTGCAGACGGGGCAGCCACCCCCTCCTTTTATTACGCTGTTAGGTTTAGAGGTAGGCACGGTTCCCAGCGATGCTGACCCTCCACAATCAGAGAGGTGGGCGGCCCAGGGCCTATGAGTCTTTGTCAGAATGGCCAGAGGCCGGGCTGTTACTGACCTGGGAAGGGGGCCATCCATCGGACGGGTTTAAGTCACAAGCCAGACCTGCAGAGAGCCCCTGGCTGAATCCTCCTGTCTCCAGCCCCACGTTCTCTGGCTTCATTTGCAAATTTCTGTACAAATTGCCATTTTCGGAGAACTGAGAGCCTTCAGTAAGGATCCAGGCTTGTTCCTCCCTCACTTCTGGGGAAAGCGAGGCCCATAGCGGCTGAGGTCTGTCCCACCCATCTCCCTTGGAGGGAGACCTCAGCCCCTTGCCCCCCCCAGACCCCCCTGTGCCCAGGTGTGCTGTGGCCGGTGCCCAGGTGTGCTGTGGCCGGTGCCCAGCTGTGCTGTGGCTGGTGCCCAGGTGTGCTGTGGCCGGCACAGGAGCTGCTCCCGCTGCTCCTGCGCTGGGGCTCCGTCTCCCGGGCGGCGGCATCCCCATCGCCATCTGTAGACGAGGAAACCGAGGTCCCAGCATCTCCCACTCCCTCCTCACCTCAGGACGTTTCCCGCTGTCAGGCGGCAACCCACACGGCATCCTGTAAATAACTGCATGTTCCCAACACCTCTCCTCCCTCTCCTTGGAAACCTGCTCTCTCTCTGCCTCGCTTCGGGCTGCTAAGCCCCCGGCTCGGCTCCGTGAGGAGCGCGGCGGGAGCTGCCGAGCGGCCCCAGCTCCGTGGCTCACTCACCGGATGACCTTAGACCGGTCGCTTCACCTTCCTGAGGCTCAGGCCTCACCCGACTGCTCTCCTTGCTTCCACTCTCGTCCCCTCTGATCCCCCTTCCTTGGGGGGAAGCCTTCCTGGCTGTACCTGCCGACAGTCTGTTTCCTGGGAGCGTTTTTACAGCACAATGTATTTTTTCTTCTCGGCTGGGCTCAACTTCAACAATAGTGTTCTCCAGGTTTACCTCCTCCTCTGGGTGGGAGTCCCTCGGGGGCAGAGACGACGTCTGCTTGGCCACGGCTGCAGCGCCGGTGCTGGCACAGCGCCGGGCCTGCGGTGGGCACCGGGGGAGTGTTTGCTGAACAAATGCCATCCTCTCACTCCCCCCGTGGCCGGAATCGGTGTACACCTGCTGCCTGCAGTGCTGTGACGTTCTGATACTGCGCAGTGTGCTCTGACTGTGCTGTCGGTAGGGTGCCTGTGACCTTGGACACGTCCCGGTCTTTGTGTGCATATAGATGGCTTTCCTTACTAGACAGCGAGGTCTTTGAAGACCGGGGCAGTGTCTCCCACCATCACCCGCTGCGTCACAGCAATAGCAACAACAATACAAGGAATAACACTAATGAGTACTTCCTATCTGCCAGGCACGGCTCTGAGGCTCGGCAGGCATGGCCTCATTGGATCCTTACATCAACTATCAACTGTCTGAGCAAGCACTGTTCTGGCCCCATTACACTTAAGGACAAACTGAGGCTCAGAGAGAGTATGGGGCTGTTTTGCTTCTCCAGTTTGACTGGGGGTTCTGTCTCACGCAATCAGAGCAGAACCAGTTTTTCCCAGTGACTCTAATGGGGCGCGGCCAGGCTGGGGTGGAAGGCAGTGAATGAAGCGGGATGGCCGATGGGGAGGGAGCTAACCGGTTGACCCAGCAGATGGAGGCCTGGCTGTGCTCTGTTGAAAAAAAAAGAGACTTCACTCTGACAATCAAAGGCGGCATGAGCAGTGAGGAGAAAGGAGGGGGCTTAGGGCAAGGGAGTGGGGAAGGGGGAGACCTCGGGGTGATGAGGAAAAGGTACCAGGCATGATACTGGAGAGCCTGGGTCCCTCCCCTGGCCTCAGCTCTTCCTGGCTGTGTGACCTGGGGTAAGGCACTGCGCCTCTCTGAGCCCACTCTGCAGGGCGGGCAATGCCAGCCTTGACATACCTAACCATTGCCCAGCCCGTGTCTGGCACCATGCACGGGCACAGGCCAGGAGGCAGGGCTGCTGTAAGTTCTTCACCTGCATGATCCTCCCAGTAACCCTGGGAATGGGGCCCCATGATGACCCTGAAGGCAGTTGGGTTAGCCACTTGGTCAAGGTCATTTACGAGGCACCTGGGATCTGAGCCCTGCCTGCGTGGCACCAGAACCTCTGTGCCACCAGCCTGACCTTCTCAAAAGGTTTGAACTTCGCTATTGTTACCAGCGAGAGAAGGGGCCAGTGTGGACACGGGCTTACTTTGTACTGTCGTCTCTTACGGATCCCCAATTTCTGTTTTCCTGGCTTACCCTGGAGGGACAGTTCCCTCTTTCCCCTGCACATCTCAGGATTCCGGTCAGCAAACCTGTGGCGGCCTGTGCTGGCCGGGGCCGGCCACTCAGCAGGAGCGGGCATTGGAGCTGGGTTACTGAGGTCCCAGCAGTGAAATGGTGCTGCCAGGCCTGGGCCAGGCCTGGGCCAGGGGTAGGAGCCAGCACGTCCCAGCCTCACTCTCTGCAGCAGCACCTCTGTGCTTTTGCCACATTCAATGCCACCTCTGCTATTTACTTAGCACTGTCCTCTAATTTCACCCACTTGCAAACATAAAAGCATTGTGTTCGTTTAAAAGGAAACCTCATCGCACCACTTTACTCCGCGAACCAGCGTCGCTCGCTAAGAGAGGGCAACGACACACAGAGACACGATGAAAAGGAAATGCCAGCTGGTGTCCGGCTCTGTCCGGTCTGAGCCTGGCCCTGTCGTCCTGTGAGGGACCCACTGGCACCAGCTGTGGACGTTCTCATGGGCACCACTGAAGCATCGGAAGAGAATTTAAAACAAGGAACACGTTCCCCCGTGTTCGGCTGGCTATCACCGACCCACCTACAGTCACTGAGTCTGAGGCCCCCGCTCTGGAGAAGCCAGCAGCCTCCTGACCCGCCCGCCCTGCCTCCTCTGGGGCCGGCCTCCCTCTCCCTCCTGCCCGGGCTCTCCCTGGCCTCAGCTCCGCCAGCACCGAGGAAGCCAGGGCCTGCAGCCCAGCTGCCGCGTGCAAGACCCCAGGCTGCATGGTTTACCCGGTAGCCAAAGGGAAGGTGCTTGGTCCTTCCGATCCTCAGTTTCTCCATCTAGGAAATGGGAACAGCATTTCCTATTGGCCTGGGCTGTTGGAAAGATGAAGATGACATGCTCTGCCAGGGACCCTGCATGGTGCCTGCCTGGCACAGGGAGCAGGGACTTGGGCCACGTGCCTTCCTGCCCTGGATCCTGACCTGATCAAAGTCAGAAACAGTGCCACCATCTTTGCTCCAGCTCCATTTCCTCTCTCAGGCTCTCTCTCTCCACCTGGATAGTCTGACTTGGACTCAGACCTCTCTTCCATCCCCTCCAGCATCAACTAACCTGTCTGAGCCTGTTTGCTGATCTTTAAGATGGAAGCAATAGCGACTGTCTCACCACAGAACTGTATAGGTAAGAAAGTACTTTGCCTCTGGTGAAGTTTTGTACAGATTTTTTTTCTTTTTTAAAATAATTTGCAGCCCTCCCTATGGAAGGGTTATTGGAGCCTTCCTGGGCTCAGGCTGCCCGCTCTCAGGGGAAATGATGTGAGTGTGAGGCCACACGGAAGGCAGCCAGGCTGCGTGCTGATGTCCGTGTTGCTGAGGGGGACACTGTGGGCGCCAGCGGAGGCAGCCTCTGTGCACAGCTGGAGTCGGCGTCGCTCAGCCCCCCACGTGGAGAGAAGAGACGCCGAGCAGAAATAGCCTGTCCCAGGGGCTGCCCAGGAGAGGGCTCATTTTGACTCAGGATGTGGCAGAAGCTGTGGCGGGCTTGTCAAAATACTTCTGCCTCTTCCTGGCGGCCCACAGGGCCTCAGACTCATGCCAGGACCTGAGCTCGGCTGCCAGATGTGCGCATCTGGGCCCCGGCCCCGGGCAGCTGAGTACAGTCCCAGCTCTGATGCCGGTGGTAACCGCCTCCCAGGCATCAGAGGCCAAAGACTGGCACCAAGGAGCCCACCTTGGGGTCGAGGCTTATTTGTCTGCGGCCCCTATGGCTGCCCGGGGCCTGGCAGGGCCTGGCAGGGAGGAGGCAGTGTCCACAGCAGTTTCTCTGTGGACCCTGCAGAGGCGACAGCAGTGGGGGCTATTACACCCATTTCACGCGGGAAAAACGGAGGCCCGGGCACGAGGGGGCCTCTCGTGAGGAGATCTTACTCTTTGCTGAGCGCCCTCTGCACTTGGAGTGGCTGTGGCCTCGGACTGGGTGCCCTCCTCCTCTTACAACTGATCACCACCCAGGACACGTCTCCTCCCCGGCCAGACTCGTCCCTGCCGCCCTGGGACTCTGTGCAGCTTCCTGAGGCCCTCGTTTCCCTGCGGGTGACCTGGCGTAGCTGCTTGTCTCTAAGAAGGCAGTTACCTGGGAGGCGCTACCCAGGAGGCCCTGGCAGATGTCTACGAATGGCCTTGGAGTGCCTCACTGAGGGGCTCCCCAGCTCAAAGCACAAGGTCACTGCGTGCTCAGTCAAGGAGGAGGGTATGGGACCTCTCCCAGGCTCCCAAACAGAGAGCACGCTCAGGAAGACAGGAAACAGGCTCCCGGCTCCAGAGTGGCCCAGCCGCCTGCCAGCCCATGGCATTCTGAAGGGGCTTCCTTCAACTCCACCGGAACTGCCATAGGTGTGGTGCTGCCATCCCCCTGGTTCCTCAGGCTTAAAGCCCTGGTCAGTGTGGATGCCACCCGATGCCCCTTCCCCTCTCCCTCCCTCTATTCCTCCCTTCCTCTCTCCCTCCCTCCATTCCTCCCTTCCCTCTCCCTCTATGCCTCCCTTCCTCTCTCCCTCCCTCCTTCCCTCCCTCCTTCCCCAGTGCTTGGGCTATCCCAGCTCCTCCCTGCGGCAGCCTCCTCCTCCCACCTCCCCACGCCCACTGGTCTCCTTGGCCCTGTCTTCATTCACGTCCTCGCATGAGGCCGACTCAGGTCCTCTGTGAGCTCTGACCCTGCTCAAACAGTGCCCTCCTTCTCCGCTGGCATCGCTCAGAGAGCATGGGGCAGGGCTCTGTGAACGAGGGGCCTGGGCAGGGAGCGGGGATTGCTGGGACAAACGCAGACAAACAGATTTTCCTCTGCAGGGACTTTTAGGGCCTTCCATGTGCTCTCGGGTGGTGAGCCTCAGAGAGGAGACACGGTGTGCGGCACTTCCAGAACTCACCGGATCACGGAACCTCTCCGAGCGGAACACTGAGGGAAGGGGTGTTCCGAGGAACACAGCGTGGGAAACGCCGGTGTGCTGGCCAGAGCCCAGCCTCCTTATTCCGGAGACCAAAGCCCTGCCCAGGGCAGTCCGAGCCTGCCTCTCCAGCTGCTGCTCTGGCCATTCCACTGACGTCCAGAAAGTTCCAGCCAAACAGAGACTCCAGCTGCTCCCGGCGCCCGCCGCGGCTCTGGCTCTGCCCACCGCTCACCGCCCACCGCCCACCGCCCACCGCCCACCGCCCACCGCCCACCGCCCACTCAGCCTCCTGCCAGACGCGCCGCCTTTGTGCGTCCAAGGCCGCCGTCCTCAAGGCCCAGCCCAAATGCCACCCTCCTGAGCCTTTCTGAGTGATGATGGCATGGGGGCCCCTCAGCCCCCTTCTGCCCCATAACCCCGAATCTGGCAGACGGGAGGCCATTCTGAACGGGACATCCTTACAGGGGAGTTTTTGGATCCACTCTGTTTTTCTAAAACACAATCATTTGCAAACTTGGGTATTTTACCTGCATCGGTGCAGCCCCTGCCTCATGGTGCACCGCTGACGGATCTGAACACAGCGCTGGTGGCCCTGGCCCACCTTGTAGGCTGTTTCCCAAGGAGTTCCCAAGCCAGTTCCCACAGACGGCGCCCAGTTCCCACAGACAGCACCCAGTTCCCACAGACGGCGCCCAGTTCCCATAGACGGCACCCAGTTCCCACAGACGGCGCCCAGTTCCCATAGACGGCGCCCAGTTCCCACAGACGGCACCCAGTTCCCACAGACGGCACCCAGTTCCCACAGACGGCGCCCGGGGCCTGCATAGACAGACATGCTCAGCGTCACAGGGGTGCTCCCCACAAAAGGGATAGATCACTAATGTTCAGGTGTGTGTGTGGGGGGACTAGTGTTGACCGAGAGCCCACCAGTAAACGCAGGGCGCGGGATTCGGTGCTTCAGACACGTCCTGTAACCGGATGGCACTGCTCCAGGGACTGAGCCTGGGAGCGCTGAGGGGCTTGCGGAGCTCACCAAAGCTGGAGAGGGATGATGCCAGGCCTCCGCCGGGTCTAGGGTCAAACCTGGCTCCTCCTGTCAGCGCCCCCCTCAGGCTCACGTCAGAGGCCTTCTGCTGGAGCCTCGCCCATCGTACCAGGGGCCTCCCCTGCACGGTGAACCTCAGCTGTGTCATCTCCCCTCCAGGCGGGAGCCCCTGGAGGCCCAGTCTCACCGGTCTCTGCACCTCTGACGTGCCGCCCGGGGTCGGCTGCAGGCCTGAGGCTGTGTGCAGGGTGTGAGGGATGCGTGTCCGTTCCTAGGCCCCGGGAAGATTCCGAGCCTGTGCGGGAAGAGCGCGAGGGAGACGGGCAGCTCTGGGCCTCTCTCCTCGCTCAGGGGTGGCTGGCCTGCCAGACAACTGAGGACATCGCCATGGGCTGCAGACCCTCCGCGGGAGGTGGCTGGTGACCACGGACAGACTGGCACCGCCCAGACACGCAAACTGACCTGTTCTCTGCGGACACCCTCTGAAACGTGCCTGGTGCCACAGCACCCACCGTGACACCGGTTGGCGGTGAATCACACACCAACACAGAGTCCCCGGGGCAGGAATGCCGCAGACACGCAAATTAGATCTCGGCACACCTGTGTCTAAAACCCTCTGTCAGCTTAGATAAAACCACGGCCCTCAGAAGGAGATCCAGAGTCATTTCCTGGGCTCCCCCAGTGCCGCTCTCTGTACCTGCTGTTCCCTCTGCCTAGAGCTCGGTCCCCCGCATCCGGACTTGGCCGGCTCCGCGCTGCATTCGCTTTCGGGCTCGGCTCTCCCCTCTTCAAAGAAGCCATCCCTCTTTTAATCTGTCTAAGTGAGCATGCCAATTCCCTCTCTCATTCCCCGGTGTGATGGTCTTCCCAGCCCTCACCGTGGTCTGAATGATTCCCCTTGTTTGTTTATATTTGTCTGTGTGCCCGTGGCTTGTCTCTACAGCTAGAATAAAATCTCTAGGAACCTCGCACTGCCTGCTCACTGCTGTGTTCCTCCACCTCCACCCCCTGGGATACCCACTGAGGCTCAGACAGGACAACCCAGGCCCCTGCTTCCCGGGTAGAAAGACAGCCAAGCGGGTTAGAATGCAGGGGCCAAGGTCCGGGTTCAAATCTCTGCCCTCCCACTTCCTGGCAGATGACATCCCACTTTATAGGTGAGGAAACCGAGGCAGGAGGAGGTTAAGTAACCTGCTCAAGGGCACCCAAAGTGCTCATGGTGGCCCTGGGGGAGGGTCATGGGTCCCAGTAGCTAAGGATTCAGCAGGGGGGAGGCGTGTAGAAGCTGGTCAGGGTGAGGTGTTTGAAGCCAGTGGCTTCCCCCAGCACTTAAAGTCACCACCTCTGTCACCCACCGTCCACCTTGTAACTCGGCCACCCCCCTGGGACCAGACCCTCTGCACCCAGCTGGCCCTCCTGCTGTGCTTTGGTCTCACCTGTGCACCCTGCCCTTATCCCCTCCCCTAGATCTGAGCAGTGCCACCCCACTGAAAGAACACAGATAAAATCCCATCTCCTGACAGAGGCCAGGTCCCTGCAGCCCTCCCAGGTCTTCCTCCCCCGTGCCTCCCTGCCCTCCATTAGTCACACGGAACTGCCTGCCGTTTCCCAAAAACACCCCGTTTGCTCCTGTCTCTGTGCTGGGTGCCTCCCACTCCCTTTGCCTGGAGCACCTTTGCCTCCTCTTGTCTCTGGCGAGACTCAGCTCAGCACCACGTGGTCTGGGCTGCCTCCTGTCCCCGGTGAGCGTATCAGTCCCCTCCTCTTCTTGCCCCCTCGTTGTTCCTCTGCCTGGGACACTCCTCCCTCTTGCCTGCTCACCCCAGTAGCTGGCCACCCTGGGCTCCTACCCCCGGTCCGAGCAGGCACACGGGCTCTGGGGAGCCTTCCTGAGCTCCTCACGGGTTTGCCTCCATCACAGCACTTCCTGAGCCGGCACCTTCCCGCCTTCGCCACCAGCCTGTGGGCTGCGGGGCCTGGCACAAAGCAAGCAGCAGAGATGGTCTGTTATGTGAATAAGCAGGGTTTGTCACCCCAGTGAGGGGTGGGGTAGGAGGGGGGCAGAAAGCTCGTGACAGTGAGACGGCCTGGGCCTCCCAGAGCACTGCCAGCCACAGGGATTGGGGGCCTAGGCAGGCCGGCAGCACCCCTTCTCCCTGGCCTTCTCCTCTCCCGGTCCCTAGCAGGCCTGGGAAGATGGGGTCAACCATTGCCATTGGTTCCAGGTGGTGGGCTTGTCTGTGATCTGGACAAATTGTGCTCCTGCCCCTCCCAGCCAGAGGGGCTCGGCTGAGCCAGGCCCCCCACTCTCTCTAACCCTGACCTGGACCAAGTGAAGCACAGCATGTCCCTCTGGGGGACAGAGTTCTGGGGACGGAGCATCTGTGACTCCTAGAGCCCAGGTCTGAGTCCACATCCCCGCTCCCCAGCCTTGGCTGCCGCCCTGAGCTGGACAGGTGCGGCCAAGGGGCTGACACAGCTCCCAGGAGCATGCGATTGGCCCGGGGCCATGGACCTCTCTGTAGGGGGAGAGGAGGCCTGGGACCGGTCCCTGCTTCTGACATCGCCTCAGAGGAGGGCTGGGAGAGGGGGCCTCCTTCCTAAGCATTTCCCAGGCACGCATGCTGCTCACACTCCTCCACACAGCGTCTCCAACCCAACCTGGGCTGTGCTGCCAGAGAATCTTCCCAAAATACTCCTCTCCTCACATCACTCCCCACTCAGAACCTTCCTCAGGGCCTCATGGTGCCGGGGAAGAGCCCAGCACCACCGCTGGCCCTGACGCCCGCCCTCCACACCCCCTGCCCCTGTCTGTGTCCTCGGTGCCATCACCTCAGTGCCGCATCTTGGCACTCTCCCTCCGTTATGTTTGGGGCCCAGAGAGGTTGGCCCGTTTGTTCACGGTGTCCCAGCCGGGATCTACTGCCCTGGACGCCTCCCGGGCTGAGCTCAGCGAGGTCTGCAGTGGCGCTAGCCCTGCTGCTCTGAGACCGGCCGCTGCCAGACGGCAGATCGTCCCAGCGGCCCTGGAGAGAATCGTGCAAAAGCAGCCTTTCCAGGCAGAGAAGGCAGGGGCCGTGGGACCGAGAAAGGCTCGGGGCAGCAGAGGCTTTTAGAGCCGCTGGTAGAGAGACCTGGTGTGTGTCCCAGCTCTGCCGCCTCCCAGCTGTGCGGCTACGCTCTGAACCTCTGAGTCCCCGTGGGCGGCAAACAGTGGTCTAAGCATTTGTCTTGCCATCTGAATGCACAGAGAGAAGAGCAAGTGCAGAGGCCCTTGCTGGGGCTGGAAGGAACTTGTCACACCCTGAGGGAGGGACAGAACCAAACCCCTGTGCTGTGCGCTTCCTCGGAGAGCCTCGCTCTGACTCCCCATCCCAGAAGCTGCCCTCCTTGTGCCTGTGCACATTTCTCTACTTTGTTTTCCATGGCACTTCCTATCCTTGGGCGGCATCTGTGCCCTGGCTGGCTGACTCCTCCCCGGACAGCAGCCCTGTGAGAGCTGGCCTCCAAGACCCAGTGCCTCGTCAGAGCAGCAGCTTAGCGAAGGCTTATTGAACGAATGAATGACCAATCTGTGATGGAAGAAACAGAAGCTTCTTGCCTCGCTGGGCACCCCCCATTTCTCTCAGTGTCCCCTCCCAATTGAAAACTGTGACATAACCATTGACTGGCCCTCCTTGCCCCCTGACCTCTGGCTGCTATGGGTAACTGTCACTGGACAGGGCTTTCCGTCTGCCACGTGCTCCCCAGAGAGCATTTCGTATAACCCGCACCTCTTTTTAACAGGCTGTTCCCTTTGTCCTTCGGATAAAAAAAACGAGGTGAGGAGAGATGCTGGGTATGCCCCGGGCCAGGAGGGTCCTTTCGGGACTGGGCACCCAGATCCTCTGTCCTCACATCTTCGCCGCACCAGGCAAGCCCTCCAAAGATGCAGGGAAACTGAGGGGAGGGGAGTTCCAGGGGTGGAGGGCAGCGGGGCCTCCTCAGAATCTGCACTCAGGTAGCCCTCGTTACGGCGGGCCAGCCAGCCCCAAGGCTTGGAGCAAGAGGGCGATCTGCATAATTCTGAGGGGCCACTGCTTTGCTCCCACAGAACTGACCCTGGGTCCCACGGGGCCAGCCACCTGCTCCCTGCTCCCGCTTTAACCCTTTGCTGGTGAGGGTGGCGCCTCTCCCCTGAAGACTTCCTCAGTCCTTTAGGGGGTGGAGGTAGGTGAGGATTTGGGGTCCCTTGCTCAGGAGCCCCTCTGCAGGGGGAAATCTGAGTGCTTTCATAACAAACGCCTGAGCACCGGAGTGTGCTGCACTGTGTGTGTATCCGTGTGTGTGTGTGTGTGTGTGTGTGCGCGCACAAACACACTTAGATGTGCAAGTATGGGTGTATAAGACTCTATGAGAATGTGTTTGTGCAATATTACACAATATACATATACATATACATGTATGCGTGTGGGGGGGCAGGAAGAGAGGGGAACAGAGGGCTCAAGTAGTGTCTCCCGGGGCCACCGTGTGCAGTTCTGGCCAGTGCTTTGAGGAAGGCCTGGCATCTGAGCTTGGCGAGTTTCCCTCTTCTTCCTCGCGGGAAGGCAGAGAGGGAGAGGGAGCTCGGAGGAGGCTGTGCGCCAGGCCCAGCTTGCTGTAATGTGGCCAGCTGACCCTGTGCAGCTGACTCAGAGACTCGGGGCCGCTGGTGCTGTCTGCCTGGCCAGCTGACCCTCCCGGACGCCGGCTGGCTGACCCTGTGAGGAGGCCGAGTGACTCATCTGCTCCCCAGCCTGTTCTCTGGGCGGCTGGCCTCAGTCAGGCTCAGTCCCGGCTCAGCCCTGACTCTGAGTCTCCGGATGGGACGCCTCGCTCCCCTAGGGCCTTTGGCTCTCACTGCTGGGGCCTCGGCTCTTCCTGTACTCAGCTTTCTCCTCTGTGAAATGGCGTCACAAGTCAGAGGTGTCGGGAGAGCATCTTCGAAGGCAGAGCAGGCAGCTGCACCGGCACCCAGAGGTCCAGGCCTGCTCTGGGCCGTTGCAGAGCCATTGTGCACCTGCCGGGGGAAGGCAGGGCCTGGGAGGCAGGAGGGCGGGTCGGAGGGAGAGAGTTGGGGTGTGGGGAGCACCGACCACAGGGCCATCCTCCCCCAGGTGCTGAGTGTTTGAAGAGATGGCAGGCAGGTCAGGAGGATTCAGGAGGAAGGCAGTCAGGATGTGGGGGCTGCTTGTTACAGCAGCCGGAGGGGAACAGAGGGAAAGAGCATGGGGTTTGGAGTCGGGCTTGACTCAGATCTCTGTGACCTTGGGAGGTCACGTTGCCTCTCTCGGTTTCCTTTCCTGTACGATGGGATAATAATAGCTTGTTGGATGCATTGTTTGAAGCATTGACTCACTGAGTAGGAACATGTGTTGGAAGGTGTCTAGCACGTAGTAGGTGCTCAATAAATGTCAACAGTGGTGGTGGCAGAACAATGAGGGACCTAGGGCTCTAGGAGACTTGCTGTCTTGATTGGTATGTGGCCCTGTGGCCCCTCCTTGCACCCTCTGGGCGATGCCACTTCCTACTGTGGGCTCCCGAGCGCCCCTCCTCTGCGGCACTTCCTGTTGGGTGGTTATGACTTTGTGTCTCTGTCTTCTCCGAGTCCTGGAGGGGAGGCTCCGGGACGAATGCTGGGGCTGGTTGAATGGTGCCTGCCTGTCTGCTGCACGGAGCCCTGAGCGCCGGGAGGGTATGGCAAGGGGAAGATGGTCAGCGTTTATTTGGTCTTAACCAGATGTTCCTTATGGCACTTCTCACTGAAACCTTGTAAGATAGGTGTCACACCCCATTTTGCTGATGAGGAAATTGAGGCTGACAAGACACTAGTTGAAGTCACTCACAGCTGTGCAGGAGGAGCTGCATTCCCACCCAATCTCTGTGCCATTCTGGTTTGGCTCAAAGAAGGCTCCCATGCCCAGGGCGCCACGGTGTCCACGTGTCTGAAAGCCATCCAGAGGACGCCTCTGCAGCTGAGGCCTGATCCTCTGGAGCCCACAGGGCGGAGGAGGCTGGGGCCCTGGAATCGGGGGCCCGTGCTTTCCTTGGTTCTACCTTAAAGCATATCTGGTGCGGCCTTTCTGGTTAGAGAGTTTTCAGTTCAAATCCCAGCTCTGCCATCTGCTGTGAGGGAGGCTGCTGAAGTGCCCGCTTTCCCCAGCTCTGGTTTCCTCTGTCAGAGTGTGGTGCCAAATGAGATGCCCCCTGTGTGCCCAGTGCAGAGGGGATTCTTTGAGCTGAACGTGCTATAGAAAGAATTCTTGCCCTGGCCGGTTTGGCTCAGTGGATAGAGCATCAGCCTGTGGACGGAAGGGTCCCGGGTTTGATTCCTGATCAGGGCACATGCCCAGGTTTCGGGCTCAATCCCCAGTAGGGGGCGTGCAGACAGCAGCCGACCAATGATTCTCTCTCATCATTGTTTCTATCTCTTTCTCTCTCTCTGAAATCAATAAAAATATATTTAAAAAAAGAAAGAAGTCTTGTCAAATCAGGTGTGATCCCTCTTACACGCATGTAACTAGGGGTATTTCCTGGACACCAGTATCGTCTCCTTCTTCTTGGTCAAGCTGGTCCTTTTCTCTGGCACCAACCAACCCAGAAGAGTGAGACCCTCCTAGACCTGCTGCATGACTCAGCACAGCCGCCCTCCTTGGCATGGGATAACATGGGATAACATGGGATAATGTGGGATAACATGGGATAACATGAGATAACATGGCGTGCATGGACTTTCTCGACTTTGCCTGTGGTGAGCTGTGCTGCTTTTTCATCCTCCACGGATGGATAGACACTAAGTTCTTAGACTGAAAAGAGAGGTACATTCTATTTTAAAATGAACGAGTTCCATAGAATTTTTGCAGCCACAGTCTTGATAAACTGTGGTGTGACTTTGTTTGGCAGATCTTAGACCTTAGGCAGGGTTCCCCTGGCTAACGTTGGATACTGCAGCCCAGCTCTGCTCTGCTTGTTAAATTCCCGGGGGAAAGGTTCGGATAAAAACAGATGCTTCGGAAGCACCTCCCCGGAGCCCGGAAGTCACTGCGTTTGTCTCCTTGTGGTCCCTGCTCTCTGGTCGGATGGAAACCTCCCTTTACAGGTGAAGGGCCCGTCCCGCTCAGGGTCGCTTGCTATTAAACCATAGAACCGGACTTCGGTCTTGGTCTCCTACTCCAGCCGTCTCCACAAAGACAGCTACTTTGCAACCTCCTTTCAATAGACAGAGTCCTGTTTCCAGATGAATTCACAGTGGAAGCCAAACGGGTAAGAAGGTCAGAATGAGAAAGCATGGCCTGAGGTGGTACTGGTGGGCCGGAGACCCTGGACGGGGTCCCTCTGTTCCCAGAGGTGGGCCCCGAGCCCTGCTTTGGAAAAGCACGTGGTCCCAGCCCAGCTTTGTGGCTTTGGTTCGGGACAGCCATGTGAAGGTCACTGACGAAAGAGGGGCGATGTGGATGTGCTAGCAACAATGGCCTCCTGCCAGGGATGGAGGGTGGGAAGCTACTGGTGTTGGGTTTGCCAGGATAGGGTTAGAGGCTCTCGCCCCAACAAAATTCCCGGACCCAACATCTGTCCACGGAGGCTGTTTCCCCACTTTGGGCCGTACCTCTGCTTTCTATCGATAGATGAACATCGCAAGAAACAGGAGCCACTGTACCATCAACCTGGAGCATTTTTGAAGCGGATCGTGTTTTTAAAAAGACGATTACAAATTGTTTCCCAACAGCCTCTCTAATTGCCAGCTGTAATTCTCTTGCCTATTTGTTTATTTTCGGAGTGTATCTGTCTCTCCGGTGCAGACTGGGAGGCATCAGGGAGCAGGAGCCTTGTCTGTCATGTTCAGCGTGGGCCTGGCCAGTGGCTGGCACAAGGCGTGCTCTCGGTAAACACTGGTCAGCGACCCGTCAAACCACCAGGGAACGTTATTTCCACGGAAACCGGGGCTCAGAGAGGCGAAGGGGCGGCCACGCTCAGGCAGCTGGTCGGCAGTCAAGTCACAATGTCCGTCTAGCTCCCGGCTGAATTGTTAGCTGTAGGGCAATACTGAATTGGATGGATTTAATCCCTCCGCCCCCACCCTGCTAATAAGGGATGGAGAGCGGCCGTTAAGTCCCGACCCCACCCTCTGGCCTCCCAGCCCGGGTCCCATCTGTCTGTCTGTGGAACGGGACACAAAGACAGGATCTCTCCGGGGCATGGGGAGGATTAACCAGCAATTAGCGTGCAAAACATTTTCCAGGCGATGGTTAAGTATTATTAGTATTTAAATTCAGTTTCATCTTGCCTTGTATCCTGACAAAGGGGAACAGATGGCCCTGGCTCCAGGTGGAAGGCTGGGGGGGTGGAGCGGCCGCTCAGTGCCAGGCAGGAAGTTTTCAAGCTCCAGGCTGCCAATTAGCCCCTGCCTGATGGGGGCCCGGTGTGGCAGGGAAGTCTCGCTCATCCAAGCTGAGTGAAGGCCCTGGGAGAGCATGGCTGAGGGTCTGAATTCCCTTTTTCCCGCGGGGTGACCTTCAGCTGGTCTTGCCTCCTCTCAAAGCCTCAGACCAATGAGATCTGCCTTTCAGGGTTGGAGTGGGCAGTGAGTGAGGCCACACGTGGCTCTGGCGCCCAGGCCGTGGCGGGTGCTCAGGGAACCCGGCTTGATTCTCTCTAGCACATGTGTCAAACACAAGGCCCGCGGGCCAAATCCGTCCCGCCAGGCCTTGCAATGTGGCCCGCACCTCGCTGTCATCACTGCACTCCGCTGCGTTTCCATCACAATGACAGTTTATGACTGTTCAGTAAACCATTCGGCCCGTGATTTAGGCTGGATTTTAGATTTTGGCCCCTTCTCTGATTGAGTTCGACACCCCTACAAGGAAGCCCAAGCTCAGGTCTGGTTTCTTCCAGCGAGGTTTTCTGAGAATTGGGAAATACCCTGGATGTGAGACCTTGCAGGTCTGAACACAAGCTACGGCCCCACCACGGTGATCTCCTGAGTCTGGACGTCATGTTCCTTCTCTGCACGACACGGGCACCAGCTCGGTGACAATGGCTTTGTAAACCGTCAAGGGCGGTGCCAACGGGAGTGATCGCTACCATTCCCTTCCTGGTTTCGGCCCTTGTCTCTGTCATTTCATCTGTGGAAGAAGTGCTTGGACAAAGTCAGTGTCTAACCCACCCTGGCTGAACCCCAATTCTGGGCTTCCTCCTTGCCTCTCCTCCCGCCCCCCATTCAGTTAGGAGTCCAGAGCTCAGAACGAGAGCAGTGCAGCCCATAAGGCTGCTCCATGTGCAGACCCGTGTCAGTGAACTTTCTACCTCCACGGTGCCCTGTGCCAGACCCAATGCGGTGAGCCCTGCTCCCAGATCGTCTGGGGATGGCGAGCCAATCCTGGGGCGGGAAATGATGCCACGAGAGACGCCAGTCAGGTGTGTGTGGGTGCACCCTGTCCCAGCAGCTGGCTCCCTCCCTCAGACCTCGCCGTCTCCACCTGTCAGGTGGGGGAGGCCTCCCCGGGGCCGTGCGTCACAGGGTCTCTAGGAACAGAAGGTGCTCACACCTGTGGGCTTTCTGGGCTGCTTGGCACAGGCATTGGGAGCCTCAGGGTGTGCGTGTGACAGAAACGGCCTGAGCTGCAGGGCTGGTGCGAATGTGCAAGGGGAGGCATTTAGAAGAGGAAGAAGCTGCAGGGCTATCTAGGTCACCAAGGCTCAGAGAGGGACAGGGCCTTACCCAGGGCCACACAGTGAGCCTGAGCTGGAACTGAGCCTGGCTCCGGAATCTCCTGGTGAGGAGGAGCTGTGGTCCTCTGGTCCAGCTTCCACCCGGGGGTCCCTTCTCACACACTGCCAGGGGCAAAGAGCTCACTGCCTGGTATGGAGCATGTTCATTTCGTAAGAACTCTGGTCCTTGGGTATTTCTCTTTCACATTGAGCTAAAAATCTACTTCCAATTACTTCGGTCTCTGCTCTCAGGATCAACACGTATTGCTTCCACAGTAGACCCTTGACCGTAGACGCCTGGAGTCTTGTGTTCCCCAGACTCCAATTTTGCAGTTCCTCGTCCTCACAGGACAGACCTCAGACTCTCACCCTCTTGCCTGGTGAAGGGACCGTCACGCCTGCTCAGCACTTAGGCCCGGATTTCCCAAGAACCAACCATGCAAACTCCAGAGGCTGCCTCCATGCGAATGTTCCGTAAATGCTATAATCATGTATTTTTCAGTGGAGACAAAATGAACTCAGAAGTAAAGGGAATTTTAAAGACCTTTTCTGTTAGTACTTTTCATGTGAGTCAGCTAATCTGGAAGCAAATAAAAACATCCAAGTTCCAGGGGGAAAATGTAATGAAATGCATTTTTTTTTTTTTGAGGGTAAGTCTGACTCTACTAAGTTAACAGATAATTTTTACCTAAAATAGGCTCTACTGACGGAAATCCTTGGTGTATTTCTGTCACTAATGGCAGGCAGAGCTGGCCAGAGCACACAGGAGGCCCATGAGTGCATGAATTACTAATCGTTTCGGTTGGTGGTTATTTTGAATGTGCAAAAGGTCAAGTGCATCTCCCCACTTACTCATCTCTTGGACCTGGAGGTGTCCAAGCCCAAGAGATGAATTCACACTACAGGCTCTCTTCCTCTAGCGTGAATGCTCTCTCGGTCATCACCATGTGCTTCCACCTCTGCTTTTGTTGGCATTGGGGGAGGGGGAAGCTTGAAAATTCCCATTACCCTCCGAGAAACCCCATTTATCTGCCGAGGCACGTAAGGAAGGTGGGGTGAGAACCTTCCCACCTTCCCACCCCAAGCAGGGTAGAGGGACAGGTAGGGTCCCCAAACCAGGGTACCATCCTGAGAGATACCGACCTCTCTCATCCATACATCCAATCAACTCCCAACTCTGGTGCACTCACCGCCCATAAACCTCTCCCACCCCCCCTCCCCCCCACTCTGATTTGTGTGCGGGCTGTTCCTCCTGCCTTCGGACATCTGCCTCCAGGTCTGTCCTAGTGAATCTGTTTCTACAAAGAGGGAGATCTTTCCTGAACCCCAGTCCGACCACAGACACTTGTGCCCTAACTCCCTATGGCCAAAGCCTAAACTCCACCCCCCCCCCGGCAATGACATTCAAGACCTTTCACCATCTGACCCAATCTAGCCCTCCCTTGCATTAGGACAAATCTAGAATCTTCCTGAAAACGCTTTCTCATAGTCCTATCTTTCCCTCTGGACCTCTGTCTGAAATTGCCTTTTCTCCCCAGGCTTAGCATAAAGGTTCATCTTCTGTGAAGCCTCCCCCTGCTTCCCTCTCCACTCAGTCAGCCCTCCCCTCTACCACAGTCCCCACACCATCCCAGACCGGGAGCTCCTTGAGGGCAGGGCCAGGCCCTGGCCCCATCCCTGAGCCCTTAACACCCAGCCCAGCCTGGCACAGAGGCTTGCCTCACAGACCTCTGATATGTTGCGTTGTGCCAAAGGAACTGCCTAGGGCTCCTGCCCACGTCCCAGGTTTGTTACACTTATCTAAAACCTCCGCCAGGGGAGGGTGGTGGTGGAAGAGAATCCATTATTCAGACCTCCGCCTTGTTAGGGGAGCATGTGTGGCTGGTCCATGAGGCCACCCTCTTTCCTGCTGGGAGTGGAGGTTCCCACCCCATTTATCTCCTTATGCGTCTTGGGAGATAAAAGGGGTTTCTCAGAGGGTGGTGGGAATTTTCAAGCTTTTTATTTTTTTGACCCAATGCCAACAAGAACAGATGTGGAAGCACATGGTGATGACCAAGAGAGCATTCACGCTGGAGGAGAGAGCCTCAACCCACAAGAGAGCCCTTAGGATGACTGGGCCGGGGGAAGACCGTCCATTTAATTGATCACAGAGCGGAGCAGGGCAGTGCTTCCCCAATCCACGGCTCAGGAGCTCCCCAGAGGCGGAAGCAGTCGGATCTCTCACCCGGATCTTTCCCCGGGATTCTGCCGGCGTGGACGGAGGGTTTTTAACAAGGAGAGGGAAGGAGGGAGGAAGAGGACCCGTCTCTAGCACCATGCCCCAGCCTGTGTTGGGGGCTTGAATCTCATCATCTCTTCTTGGCCGTCTCCACCACTCCAGGAACAAGATGCTGTCCTGGGGAAGGGGAGGGATGCTCAGATGGGTGAAACCATTAGCCAGATTCACACAGCTGGTCAGTGGTGAGCAGCGCTTGGAATCTGGTTTGAATGGCCTTCCTCGCCATCATCCCAGCCAGACCAGGGAGGTGGAAAAAGCATGAGTTTTATGGCTGCTGAAATCCTGATCTCTCACTTTTCTGCCAAGTGGATTATGGAGCCCAGGGGCCCTTTGATACTCATTTTGCTCATATGCATAAGGGGAATGCAAATCCCACCTCAGGGCTGGTGTGAGAGAACAAAGCCGGAGGAAGCTTCTACTGGGTCTGGTGCATGGTGGGACCACAAAGGAGTTCTTGGCTACAATGACTCCTTCCCCCCCCCCCCCCCCCCCCCCCCCCCCCACTGTCTTGATATGTTGATTTCAGAGAGGAAGGGAAAGGAAGAAGAGAGGGAGATAGAAACATCAATGATGAGAGAGAATCGCTGGTCGACTGCCTCCTGCACACCCCACACCAGGGATTGAGCCTGCAACCTGGGTATGTGGCCCTGACTGGAAACTGAACTGTGACCTCCTGGATCATAGATGACACACAACCACTGATCCATGCTGGCCGAGCTCCCGCCTTGCTCTTGACTTTATGCCTCTCGATGACCTGTTTCATTGCCAAATTCTAAGTCAGTTGAAACTAGAGAGGACCCCACTGATCCTGTGACCTCAGGCAAGTCCATTCACCCTTCTGGGCCTTCGTTTTCTCCTCGGCGAGATGAGCGTGCCAGGCGGGGGCCCCTGTTCCCCAACCTGGGGTTCTTGTATCTGTGGGGTTTTCTAAAGAGAGTCAGGGATGGGGCGGGCTAGGAGAGGCAGCAAGGTGGGCCTGGCTGATGGTGTTGTTATATTTCTTCCCTTGGGACTGGCCTGGTATCACCTCATGTTTTGTCTCTTGCCAATGCAAGCTCTGACTGGCAGTTAAGTGTCTTTGTTTAATAAAAAATGGGGGAAATAGATTAATCATCATTTTAATGCAGTGTTTGGGAAACAGAATCTACAAAAACTCAAATCCACTGGGGCCGAGGGAGGGAAAAAGGCATCCTTGATGATGAAAGGTTGGGAACCCCTGGGGTGTATGTCCAGGAGCCCTCTGGTTGTGGACAGAGGATCTGTGTGGCCAGGGACCTCAGTGTGTCGCTGCTAGGGATGGGAAGCCTGGTCCCTTTAAGCTTCCTCTCCCCCTCACCAAGCCCCGGGCCTCTGCGGAGGAGGACATTCATTATTGAAAGCACATTTCAATACCTATTCGCTTTCCTCCTCCTCCTGTGGGTGGCAATCACAGTTTACATAATCTGTCTCTCTGTCCTCCCAGGCAGATGCTCCCTTCTGGCTGAGTGGTTTGAGGAGTGGGAGGGAGGGGAGAAGGGACAGGCATTAACTCTGTGCTGCCACCTCGAGGGGTGGCCCGGTTGCCTGGGGATGAGGGAAGAAGGGCCGGCTTTGAGATCACACAGCCCCCGGTTCAAAGGTTACCATGCGATGTGTGACTTGGGTGCTCCACTTTGCCCTTTCCCTGGTGATCTTGATTGTTGATTCTGGGGCCTCCATTACCATCTCCATGCAGCCCAGACCTCTCTGCTGAGCTCCAGGTCCATCTGTCAGAGGCTTGAGGGACAGCTCTGTGCATAGATAGCCTAGGCTTAGCACATCCTAAACTGACCTTATCAGTTCTCTCTCTGCCGGTTTGTTCTTTCACTTACTTAGCATCCATCTATCCATCCATCCAAACACCCATCCATCTAAACATCCAACCATATACCCATTATTTACCCATCTAAGTGTTTATGAAGTGTTCAGCATTTGTCAGCATTGGAGGTACAGCAACACATGAGACAGTCACTGCATTTGCCCTCCCAGTACAGCATCGTGCTGTGAAGGAGACAGGTCAGTCTATATATATAAAAGCCTAAGTGACCGAACAACCAGTGGACCGATCACTATGACATGCATTGACCACCAGGGGGCAGACACTCAAAGCAAGAGCTGCCTCCCAGTGGTCAGTGTGCTCCCATAGGGAGAACGCCACTCAGCTGACTGACAGGCACCAGATGCAGGGCTCATGGCTGGCCACTGCAGCAACGAGCCTACTGAGCAGCCGTGGCAGCAGGCACTGCGGGGTCGGGATAAGCAGGAGCAGCAGGCAGGAGCGGCAGGCAGTGTTGGACTTCCAATTTTGGCCCGATCCCCACAGGGACCTTACTGGTGCACAAATCGGTGCACTGGGCCTCTAGTAGAAATTATAATAAATGTGATGAGTATGATGATAAGGAACGTGTAAGGTGCTGCAGGAACATAGAGGGGGATACTCCACACAGCCTTGGGGGATCAGAGAAGACTTGTTTGGAGATGATAGCTAGGCTGAGACTGGAAGGATAAGGAGTGAACCTTTTCCTGTGTTTCTTGTCTCCATCACCCCAGGGGATGGGCACCGGGCTCCCATTACCACTTCCTTTGGTAACAGTGTAACAGCACTTCCCACGCATGGTCGGGATGGATTAGGTGGGAAGATGACATCATCACCAGCTCCTATCTTGTGAGCAGGTGGCTGTAGGGAGAGGATAGGGGTCAATCCACCGAGATTCAATGCCAGAAACTTTCTGGAACCATTGGGAATGGGGTATCCTATTTCCACTGGAGATGCTTAGCTGGGGGAGAGATGGCCGCTGTATTGCCACTCACAAAGGGGAGAGCCCACCTGCCAGTGATGCCAGCTAGAGGACAGCAGAATGGAGCCATGCAGAGGGAAAGTCCGCCATCACGTGGACTCCTGAATCCACATGTGTCTGACACCAGCAATGTCAGACTTTTCTTTTTTTTCCGTCAAGCCTTTTAAGTTGGGTTTCTGTCACTTGCAGTCAAATTGCCCTCATTAACAGTAAAGAGTCTCATTAACAGTAGGGAAGCATTTTCCTATCCTTTGTCTTGTTTGATTTTCACAACCGCCCTAGGAGGCTGTTTACAGATGGTGAAATGAAAGCATGAAAGCTCAGAGAGCTGAGTCAGTGGGACTCAACACCAAAGTCCACGCTTTATTCAGAAGACTCTGGGGACTGAATAAGAAGGATGCTGGAGAGCAGGATTTAGATTTGAGAAGGGAGGGCACTGAGCAACTCCCCCATGGGAGAGACCTTCCTCCGCACAGTCAGCCCGCATTCTGTTGCATGACCACGTTTCAAGGTCCGGCTAAAAAGTCACCTTCTCCAAGAAGCGCCCAGGAGCCCCCCTCTTTTCCTGCTTTTCAGCCCCCATCAGTATGCACTTCATGACATCGGTCACTTTAGGCCTCTCCATGCCACTTATTTAAGTGTGTGACTCATTCCCTTCCAGGGAAGTCCATGCTGTACTCATCATCGATTAAACCCACGCTCCTTGCCCCATGCCTGGCACCCTGTAGGAGCTCAATGCTCTTTTTTTTTTTTAATTTTTAAAAAGGGATTTGAAGTAAATTAATGTCCAGATAAAAAGTACATTTCAGATGTGAATTAGACTGGCGGGAGGTAGAGGGGGGAGATTGAGATGAGACACAGAGAAAGAGAGAATGAGTCAGTGAGGGGGTGAAAGCCAGAGGAAGGGGGTGCTGCCTGGGAAGGAGAAGGAGAACGAGTCCCGGGTGGGGGTATCTGGGAATGTCTGCCAGTCTGGACTGGGGCTCAGTTGACAGGAGCTGGTGTTTGATGTGGAAGCCATCTGGAAAAGACTTAGTTTGCTTCAAACCCAGTAGAGTGGGAGAGATTAAACCTATGGCAGGGGTGGGGAGAAGCTGCTGGAGATAGGAGAGGCAGCATAGTTGGGAGAACTGGTAGACCTGAGAAGTTGGTCGATTTGGCAATGAAGAAAGGGGAGGAGACAAAAGAACTGGGGTCAGCAGTAGCCAGGACCTCCTGGGACCTCCGGTGGTGGGTGCAGTAAAACCCTTCCCCCAGGACCCGAGTTTGGAGCCCAGGCCAGAGAAGGACACACCCTTGAAGGCAGTGAGCCTGAGAGTTTTCCCACACTGCTCTGGGGCTGCGTGGTTGACCAGCTGCCCCTCTCCATTATAGCTTTGCCCAGCACTGTCTCTATGGCCCTGAGCACCATCCAAATGGATCCTATTTATTGTATCCATCTGCTTGTTTATTATTTATCTCTTCCCCAGGGGAACACATGACAGGGGAAACGCCACGAGGACAGGGACCTTCTGGGTGTCCCAGTGCCTAGCAGAGCACCTAGCACGCTCCTCAAATGCTGATTGGATTAATGAATGGAAAGACAGGCAGGATGGCAGTGCGTGGTGTGTGTGTGTGGTGGGGGCAGGGGCATTGCTTGGAGATGGCATTGACAAAGCACTTTACCAAGCAAGGCTTCCAAAATAAAGGCATCTGGGCTCCGGATGAGAGCCCTTGAGAAGAGAAAGGCCTCTCTGGGCTGATTGTGTGGCTGTCAGCCTGAGCGCAGCAGCTGCAGGGAGAGGGAGTGCCAGGGAGGGAAGCTCTTCTTGCCCGCCCCCCCCACACCCCCGCCCCCCACACACACCTGCTCTTGCGGGGAGGAAACCCCGTGAGCGGGCTTCTGTAGCTGCAGGAGCCACAGGAATGCTGCTTCGCTGCTTTGGGAGGAGGGAGCCAAAGGTCTGGGCCCTGAGCAGTCCAGGGAGCCCCACAGTTCTGTTTTCGAAACGATGAAACTGAAACTCTGACATAGGGAGGTCTCGCTATAAACTTGACATATTAGGAAAGAGCTAGAACTTGAACCCAGGGCTTTCTAGCTCCCAAGCTTGCCCTCTTTTTAGAACATGCCTAAGATGCTTTCATTCTAAGGAAACATCTGCTGTTGGGTTGTGCCCAGCCTGACAAAGGCATGGCAAGTGCCTCAGAACCTCCTGCGGTGGTGTGTGTGTGTGTGTGTGTGTGGTGGGGGGAGCGGCTGATGCACTGTCAGCCAAGTTTATGGCCAAGGCTGACAACAGGGGTCAGGACCCCTGAGTGCATGGGCATTTGATTACAGCAGAGAGACCCTCTGAGCAGCTGCAGCCACGCCCAGATCATCATGGACCTCAAATGAGATGCCAGGAGGCCAGGCGACAATGCCGTTCTAAATGGTTTGCTCATTGGCATTTGAACTCAGTTTTCTATCAACTTGGCTTTCATTTCCTCGTTTTCACTGACTGGAAAGACGAGGAACGGTAGAAAGCTCAGGCTAATGAAATTCCCTCCCCATTCCTTTCCCACTCCTCTGCATGTCTTGAGTAAAACCTGCAAGTTAAGAGGTGTTTCAATGTGCTGACCAGGAAGCGTCCCTCCCATTATTAGCCTTGAAGGCTTGCCCTGGTGCCTCTGCCCTCCCAGCATCCCCAGTCCATCTGCTGGACCCCTCAGCTCCCAGCGCCTGCGGCTCCAGGCCAGGGTCTGTCTCCATGAGCCCCACTCATCTTTCAAGCCCTTCCTGTTGAGACAGGCCATGGGACTTGTGCTGGCCAGGGGGCTGTCCATACTTCCTCGATGCTCTGGTATTTAAGAGTGGGTGGGAGTTCTTTAATCGCCTTTCCCCCTTGCCCCTGAGCGGTGGAGCCAGCCTGCATCCCTCAGTCACATGTGGGGAGGAAGCTGCCGGAGAGTTCCCAGCCCCACAGCAGACTTTCTACAAACAAAACACACACCTTCGTTATGTTAAGCCACAGAGATGCCAGGGTTAATGTGTTACCATCAGATAGCCTCGCCATCTTGACAAACGCTGTCCCTACCGCCTCTCTTTCATCATGCCGCCGTGCCTGGTGGCAGGTACCGTTCTGAGCATGGACGTAGTAAGACGTGGTGGGCACCTGTTAGGAGGCACAGCTAAGGAGCCACAGGTGAAAACCAATGAGCTTTTACAATGTAGAGTATCAGTGCTGTGATAGGAGGAAATACGGTCTGTGAGAGTCCACACAAAGGATGGCAAGAAAGTGGGAGGGGCCCTTTCCTCACGTGTCAGGGCTTCCCGGAGGAAGAGATTCTCAGTCTCCTCTGGCACTGGGGTTTCCCTGGTCTTTTCCTGTGTGTACCCTCTTGTACAGCGATTCACTTTACACTGAGCAAAAGTCACAGACCCTCTTTCTAACCTTTAATATATATATTTGAAAGGGACCACAAGGTTATTCTCATACACAGGAAACCGGTGTCATGGTCTATAAATAGAAAGTAAGAGTAAGAACAACAACCTGGAAAATGCAATGTTAATATTTAATTGCCACTAGATACCGCTGCCCCTGAGGACCGAGCCTCCGTGGGAAAAGAAGACCCACATGTGCTGGAGAGGCACATCTTTCAACTTGGCTCCCTACGGAGCTCCCCCTGGAGGCAATCATCGGAGAAGGAAGTAACTCGCCCCCAGCAGTGTTTAACCTGAGGCTGAGTAACTCTGAAAGGGGCCTGGTGGGCCACTGATGCTCGCTCCCGCTCTTTGGAAAACGCTGCCTCCGCAGGCTCTACCTGCTCCGAGATCACGTGGCCAGCTGCCAGCCCAGACTTGACCACTACTACCCGCCTGGGCTTGACCGCAGCTGCACGCCTGGACTTGACCAGTGCTATCATCTTGGGTTTGAATCTGCTGCCCGTTCTCACTGTGTTCCATAAGACCGGGCCTGGGCCGCTGCTTTGTCCCTGTGAAGAAGCTTGGTTCTAGCTCCAGCTACCTCAGGGAGTGACAATCAAGAGAAGGATGTAAGAACTAACCTTTTTGAGCTCTTCCTAAAAGACAGATGCTGTGATAAGTGTTTTACACAGATTACTTCATCCCCCAACCCTTTTCAGACATGATTTCTGCCATATCTGCACTATTTATTTGCTTAGTATTTTTTAAAAAATTGATTTTCCCTTTAGGAAGGATATAATTTTATTGAAAAGAAAATGCTATATTATTTCCATAAATCACAGAATTTGGTGTGCTGCTTGTGTTTTTCTAACATGCATCACTTGTGAGCTAGTAAAATAATAACTGTTCATCCACATACCACCAGTAATCATTGGGTACGCCATCCATCACACATGTGCCAGCCTTTGGGGAATACTGTAGCACCTCAGGTAATCCTCACGCGTCCCTAGAAAGATGTTCATGGACAAAAATACAGAGGCTCGCCAAGACCAGTTTGGCTCAATGGATAGAGCGTCCGCTTGGGGACTGAAGGGACCCGGGTTCGATTCTGGTCAAGGGCATGTACCTTAGTTGTGGGCATATCCCCAGTAGGGGGTGTGCAAGAGGCAGCTGATCAATGACTCTCTCTCATCGATGTTTCTAACTCTCTATCTCTCTCCCTTCCTCTCTGTACAAAATCAATAAAATATATTAAAAAAAAATACAGAGGCTCAAAGGATTAACTGCCCGAAGTCCCACAGTTGAAAGGCTTGGACAGAAATTAGAATCCAGACAGTCCTATTGACATGCCTAGGCTCTTTCAACAAAAGTGCTTTCCAAATATCTTTAAAAATGAAAATGTGTGTGGAAATCCAGGATATACAACAGATTAAATTGGAGCTTTAACAATGTAAATGGATTTGTTGGGTCCAGAGCTGCCTTTTTGGAAACTTTCCTTGCCCAAACCTACAATGGCCCTTGAGAGGCTGTCTCACAAACCTGGGACTCTGAGGAGCATCATTTAAACCCACAGCACACCACCCTGCCTCTTGACTCCATTCAGTCTGAGTTTCCTTGTTCGCCAAACTCCTGAGGGCCAACTGCTGGGTCTATGCTGTCTTTCCTCGCTGGGCATCTCTACTTTGGACCTTTGCTCTATTGAAATCTTGAAAATTTCCTTCTTGCTATCTTAAAGTCTTCCATTGGTGCTATAAGCCTTACTCAGACCTAATTACTCATTCATCCAACACTGATATGTAACCTACACTCAGGTTTTTAGGGGACAGGAGAGGGGTAGATGTAGTGCCTCTGATGGGTTCCCAGTCCAGCGTGTAAGACAGACACACATAGACATAGCCAAATACAATTAGGGTTTGAGCAGGTGCTGCTCACTGTATCTCACTGTTTCCTCAGTCCCTGCCTCTCAGGTGCCTGGTTGCATCCTGTGATGGGGAGTGCCTGGGATGGAACCAGCCAAGGGACCACTGTGATGGCAGCCCTCCATATTGCCATGCCAGAAGCCTTGTCTAATTCCCCACAATGGTTCCCCACAGCAAATGCCTGATGTAAATCTGAAGTTAGAATCATGCCTTATTCAGAGACCCCCAAACTCTCACTCCAACAGGAAGACCAAATTATAACCGTGCCAGCATCTACAATGGGAAACTGCCTGGCTCCCAGCCTCAGTCTGCCGTCCCCTCTCATGGCGAAGTCTGTGGACACCCTCCCTTCCCCAACCTAGAGACCATCTGCCACTGATGTGGGCACTCTCACAGGACCCTTCTCTGTTGCCAGGGGAAGACTCTGTCACTCTAAAACTGTGGAAAGAGCCTGGCAGAATTCCAATCAGTTTTTAAGATTCCTAAAGGACATTTCACCTTTTGGTGACCCCTGACCACACCAAGATGGCTCTCTTCTTCAGTCCTCTCTGAGATGCCTCCATCTATGGAAGACCCCACTAGTCCCCAGGAAATCACCCTTTGTGTCTCTCCTGTGTTGTGGGATCAGGTTTAAGCTAAGCTTGAAATCCAGGAAACTTCTTTTTGGTAGGCCCTAGAGCTGGGTCCATTCACAAACACAACACAAAAGTCCGTTCAGGCCAAGACAATTCACTCAAGTCAACTCAACTAAAGTAAAGTCAACTCTACTTAATGCATATTTACTGTGTGTCTCTCTTTGCCTATTCCATACTCAGCCAGACTCTAGTTTGGGAGAAGGTAGAATTGTACGGTTAACAAGACCCAGTCTGTGCTCTCAAAGAGTGGTCCTTTTTGAACATAGATTCCAGGCTCAGACTCTTCCTTGAGCTGAGGAACTCCTTGAACAGGGGCTGGAGAAAGAACTTCCTTCTCTAGCCTGGAGATAGCGCCACCAGCCGCCTAATTCCTGGGATTCATTCCCCAAGACTTCTCAAACTACCCTCCTGGGGTTTTGAGACTTCAAGACTTCAGACTGCAGAGCCAGTTGGTGCCTCACCCATATGGGTCCCGAGTCCTTCCTTCATTCACTTATTCCACCCATCCATTCATTCGCAAACCTGCATCGAGTACTTACTATATGCCAGACACTTTACAGACATTATCATTTAATTCTCAGCCATCAGTGTGGACACAGAACCAGAATGCAGCTGGCTAACATTTAACTCAGCCCTAGTTTCAGAGCCTGTGCTCTTTCCACCTCATCCCACGGTCTCTTAGGATAATTCAATAGATTTTATAATAAAGGATGAACACCGTTGAATGCTTAACTAAGCACATTCTATATGGAGGGAAAGAGGGCAATGATGAATATTTTATATAAGGTGAAATCCCACCTGACCAGTTTATTAGAATTCTTTGAGAAGTGAACTATATAGGGAGATAAAGGGTGACTCTTACAAAAAGCCTTTGTCAAGTTTCTACCCCAAAGCCTATTAATAAAATTGATTCATTGTAGAATTGGGCAGAGGTAGGTGGTGAGTGGGAGGGAGTCTATTTTTGCATGGTTTAGAGAACTGGCTTGGAGACAAGAAGGAGAGGGTGGAAATAAATGGGTGCTTGCTCAAATGGAGGAGTGTCCCCCAGGAATGGGTACTGTTTGGTCTTATATAATTCCCAGAGGGTGCAGGTCATGCATTAAGCATGGGGGAGGGCGGGGGGCACGATACCCAAATAAGCCAGCCCCCTCCCCCCTCCTGGAGGAGCCCAAGCAGGGAAGGGCTCAGTGATATCTCCAGGTTCCAGAGCACAGGAAGCCCCCGTGGAGTGACATGGCAGGACACTGGGGACAAGACTGCAGAAGGTGGCCAGGGCAAGGGCAGGAGCCCCAGGCAGCAATCAGGAGAGGTGAGCTCTGGGACCAGCAGCGTCACTGACTTGCTGTGTGACACTAGGCAAGTCCTCCCCCACTCTGGGTCTCAGTTTCCTCTCCTGTACAATGAAGACATGTGCCTAGATCAGTGGTAAGCAAACTCATTAGTCAACAGAGCCAAATACCAACAGTACAACGATTGAAATTTCTTTGGAGAGCCAAATTTTTTAAACTTAAACTGTATAGATAGGTACATTGTTATTAACTTAATCAGAGTACTCCTAAGCTGGCCTTTGCTAAAGACTCAAGGGGCCAAAGAGCCGCATGTGGCTCACGAGCTGCAGTTTGCCGACCACTGGCCTTGATGATCTATGAGGAGGTGGTGCTTTGGATGGAGAATGGTGACTTGAAATAGGACCTGGGGATGAGAACGTCTCCATTTGCTGTGGCCAGAATGTCCCCTCCTGACCCTGCACCGTGATGGGGACCTCTCTTTCTCATTCATGAGCAAAGAGGAGGGGGCAGGGAGCCATGGGGTCTGTGATGCTGGGGCTTGGAGCCCAGCCTGGAATCCCTCAGTGGCATTAGCTACGAGTGACTCAGAGTCATAAATAGCTCCCATCTGGGTGAGCAGCGATAGCTACAGCGATCGAGCGATCTCTGTATCCACACACACTCCCTCTGTGCAAATATGTGGCTCTCTGTATGCTAAATATGAGGTGGCCTGGAGACGTTCCTCCTCTTAAAAGACTATCTGGTATGAAACTCAAGACTGTTTATTTAAAGAAACAAGTTTACAACTCTGCACGTTGGATTGCTGGTGGTGGGCGGTGGAGAAGAGGCGATGTGCATGAAGGGAGGCTGGATGTGATCTGAGCGTGAGGGCCCCGAAAGGGGGGTGAGGCTGCCTGCTCCCCCTTCATCCTCTGTCCACAGCTGGAGGGGGTGACGGATACCACCCTCAGATGCTTGAGATCTGGAGGGTGTGTGTGTGTGTGTGTGTGTGTGTGTGTGGTGGGGGGAGTGTGGAGCCATAGTTTAGCAGACATTGCATAGGAGCGGGGAGTGACAGGGGAGCCAGGTTCCAGCACTGTGTGTGCTGCTGTTGATCTCGGGCAGTTCACCAATCCACTCATTCATTCACCGAGCATGCACCAAGCACCTACAAGGTGCAGCGGCCGCTTGCGGACACAGACAAGACAAAGTAAGTCTAGACTCAGTCTTAGTTAACTAGCAGCTGTATGTCTTTGGGCAAGTCCTTCCCTTTTCTGAGCTTCAGTTTCCCATCTCTGAACGGGGGAGTAATAAGGCCACCTGAGGTTTCTGGGGAGCAGCACTGAATAAGGCAGCACCAGGAAGTGCTTCTTGCCTGCAGACAGCTCTAAGAAATGCACACGAGCGCTCTTCCACCACCCTGCCCAGTTGACCCATCTCATTCCTGCTTAGGAGTGTTCTTGGTGATTGTGGAGAGGAGACATCATCCTGGCCCCTGTACCAGGAGTGGGAGGCCCTGGGCACCACCCATGGGTGGCCCTGCACGTTCCCTCTCCTTTGCTTCCTGGCCGAGCTGGGATGCAGGGACCTCAGGCAGTGAGCAGAGCAGACAGCACGCCAGGGACGTACAGCTTCCTGGGGGAGGGGAGAGGGTGTTGGGGGTGATGGAGAGAGAGCTTCTGGGGAGCTGGCTTTCTGAATGACACTGACCCCTGAACCCCACCAAAGGTATGCCCTGTCTCCCCTGCGGCCACCACTGACGCTGTCGGTTCCAGCAAGGGGCATCAGGTCCAACCCCATCCCCACCTCACCAGCTCTCCTGACAGCAGCTGTCCGTGTTGGTCAGTGGTTCAGCAATGCTTCTATCAGACCACTGACAGCACTGCTTTCTGGCTTACATGTGATTGCTGGCTGGTGACGAGGGATGTGATTTATTGCCAGCAGTATCTGGGTTGGCATTCTGGCTTGAAGGGAACCTATTGTATCACTGGGATCCTCAGTTTCCTTGTGTGTAAAATGGGGCTACGGATGGCACCAGTCTCATACGTTCGGAGCCATGGAAGTGCACGTTGTTGTTGTTGGTAAACAGGTGATGTGTGTGAAGATGTCTACCAAGCCGTAGCCCCTCACGTTTTAGTTACAGTCCTCTGCATTTTCTAGGAGGCGCCCAGCATTCCCAAGGGCACTGGCTGGGGCTTACATGACTGTTTCCACAGCCTCACGCAGGGCCTGGCACAGAGCAGGCGCCCAGGATGGTCCGCTGACTGCGCAGTGCCCAACGCGTGTGCTTGCCTGTCATCGTTAGGGTTGGTGAGGCCGCTGTCCCACTCTGTTCTATAGACGAGGGCGCAGGGGCAGAGAGGGGAAATGTCTGCTCAGCTGCCCACAGGGTGAGCAGGGAGCCGGGCAGAGCCCTCACTCCCCACTCTTCCAGCCCCTCTGCGGTCAGAGCGTTTCTTGGGTGGACGCCAAGGCTCTGGCCAGTGCGGGGGCCTGAGTACAGCCTGTTGCCGCCTCTTCCATGGTCTCCCCTTTCCTTTCACACAATCCCTGCTCATTGTGCCTCGGAAGTGGAGATTCTGGTCTGGTCTACAGAGGTTGGGGTGGAGGACGTGGCCCAGCCCACAGAGCTGGTCCAGGAAGCAGCGTCCAGCAGGAGAGCTGATCCAGGGCCATTGACGGTGCTGGCAGCCTTCCAGGAGCACCCTGGGTCGTCCCACATCTAACCCCTGAGTCAAAGGAAAGAAAGAAAGGAAGGAAGGAAGGAAGGAAGGAAGGAAGGAAGGAAGGAAGAAAGAAAGAAAGAAAGAAAGAAAGAAAGAAAGAAAGAAAGAAAGAAAGAAAGAAAGAAAGAAAGAAAAGGAAAATACAAAAACAATGACCCCCGGGTCTCAGCTCCTCCACAGAGCTATTACTTCCTACCCAATCTCCACTGCTAGGACAGGAGCGTGCTGAGGCAGGGCCCACTGGTCCCCAGGGCCTGGCACTTAGCAGGACCTGGTAATTATCTGCAGAGCGCACGGATGAATAAGTAATGAGTGGCGGAACGATGGGGCCCGGCCACACTCTGAAGGCTGGTGACTCCACAGTGGAAAGGGCAGGCCTGTTCCCCGCTGTCAGGGAGCTGGCCGTATTTGAATTTAAAAGTGGCCACTGGCTCGCCACTGTGTTCTGGCCGGCAAGGTGGGGAAGTGAGGAAGGCGTGTGTGTGAGAGTGTGTGTGTGTGTGTGTGTGTGTGTGTGTGTGTGGGCAGAGCCTGCTGACTGCCCAAGGCGTGGGCACTGGGCACAGAGGAGCCTCCTTGGGGGAAGGACAGGCAGAAAGACATTAAGTGTTTAACGCCTGCTCCCTGCCTGGCCCACCGTCGGCGGTGAATACAGTGTGTTCAGCGCCTGCAGGGTGGGCAGAGCGCCTGTCAGGATGCTTCAGGTCCAGCGGCCTGTGAGAACCAAGTGTCAGCGATCAGAATGGCTAGGACTTCTCCTTGAAGTGGGGCTTTACTGTTTACAGCCCCCTTTCAGACAGCGGCTATTATTCTACCCAGCGAGGCGGACAGTCGGTGCGCGTTTATTACCGAGCGCTCGTGCGGGGCACCGCTGGTGTCAACATAAACCACGGGCAGCGGCAGCACTTGTCACGTATGGGCCCCGCGCCAAGCCCTGCACATCAGCAGCCTCTAATGCTCGAGTTAGTCTGCGAGGCCAAGGCCGTCATCCTCTCTCCCAGAGGAGAGCAGGGAGGCTCCGAGCAGTCCTGATCGGGCTCAACTGGAACCTGGTCTTACTCTGGAGTGAGACGTGAGGAGCTCACAGCCTAATGGGGCCGCCGCAGGAAAACGTACAGTTACAACTCGGTGTGGCATCCATGCCAACGCCGGCTTGTCCGCGGTGCCGCACTGCCAGGAGGCCGGGGCAGGGCTTCCGGGGACGCGGAGGCTTAGAGGGCAGTGGAGCAGGAAGGGCATTCCAAACAGAAGGAACAGCATCTGCAGAGGCATGGAGGAAGCCGGTCTTCCCAGGCGCTCGGAGGAACTGGGCTTGGCTTTGGGGAGAAAGGGAGGCACGGAGGTTGTTGGGGCCAGCTAGGAGGGGCCTTGGAGCGGGGTGGGCTTTTAACAGGACTCTTGCTTAGTGCTCTGGAGTGCTCCTTCTGGGGCGCAGGAGAGGGGATGGGGAGGGGGATGGGAGGAGCAGGTAGCAGGTCCTGTGCTTGCTGAGCGGTGGGGCAGAGAGAGAATGGACTCAACTTCCAGGCGGGGGTGGTGTGTGGGGTGTGAGATGCTGGTCTGTGAGCAGCAACCCTCCCATTGGTTGACCCACCATGTGGAGTTGGAGATCCTCGCCCAGCTGCTGAGAAGATCACAGTGGCAAGTCCTGGTCTCTGCCCGAGCCCCAGCCCCAGCCCCAGCGCTAGCCAAGGCCTCTTTGCCACCTGACTGCTCCCAAACTGTGTCCTAGCAACCTTGCAGCCCTCACCTTGGCAACGCGGGCTTCTGCGTACTCATGTTCTGATTGGGCTGCCAGGGAAGGTGGAGCTGGAATGCCTTGTGTCCACCAGGCATGCCCAGGGCAGCAGCCCCAGCTGGCTGTAGGCTGCCCTCCTGGGCTCAGCAGGTGGAGGCTGGCCAAACAGAAGAGGGGGGTGGGTCTGGCCACTGGACAAGCTCTGGACTGGGAGCCTTTCAAGCCGGATTCTGACCTCGGGGGGATGGTCTCTCTGCGTGACCTTGGACTAGTCTCTTCCCCTCCCTGGACCTTAGTTTTCCCTCCTGGAAAGTAAGGAGGCTGGATAACACCACCTCTAGAGTCAAATAGTATCTTATCCCATTAAAAAAAAAAATCTTTTCCATGCTTATTGCTTGGATGCTCTATTGCTGGCACGAATTTTAGTGTCAGACTCCAGGGATTTAAATCCTGATTTACTCGGATAAGTCGCCTCACCTCTCTGAGCCTGAATTTTTTCCTCTGTGAAATGAACGCATCTCATGCTGTCTCACCCAAAAGTTATGAGGGTCAGCTGAAGTGGCATAAACAAAAGTGCTTTGTACGTGACAAAGAGCTGTACAGGTGCTGCCCAATTCATTCCACGAGCTGTGCTCAGTAAGGATTTATTGAACTCCCGTCCACCCTCACCCCACCAGCACCAACAGCGTGATTACTGAACACTTACTGTGTGCCAAGCATTGTGCGGAGGGTCTCACGCATATGATTTCATATGATTTCATGCTATCTTCACAACAACCATATAAGGCACTTGCTAGTATTATTCCCATTTACCAGATGAACACACAGAGGGCCTCTATGGGCACGTATAGAAGGAGCTCAGCCAGGCTCTCTGGCTGCAAAACCTAACCATTTACAATTCTGTGAGGTGGCCATCTCTGGATCTTCTCCCCATCTTGGGTTTTCCTCTTGCCTGAAGTCAGGCTCCAACTCAGCATCAGGTCGGCAGAGGCACTGTCATTTGCTGAGCATCCTTCCTCTGTGAGCACGGCTTGGTCAGCGCCTCAGACTTTCACACCCATGCCAGGCGTGTAGGTACAATGAAGGTTTTGATTGAGGGTCTGGGGTGCAGCTGAGCGTCTGCATTTCTCATAAGCTCTCTGGAGATGCTGATGGTGCTGGTCTGTGGACCACACTCTGAATAGCTAGGTGCTAGAGGAGTTAAAATAGTGTGGTATTGAATCCTGCAGACTTGGTCTTACTAGCCCCAGGGTCACAGATGGGAAACTGAGACTGGAAAGGCAATAGACCTTACTCAGGGTCCCACAGCATATAAGGGGTCAGTTCAAACGTAAGCCCTGTCAACCTCTCTGCCTTCATCTCCACCACCCTCTCTCTCGCTCACTCAGTTATTCTTCTAACTTGACAGGAACAGTGTCTGGGGCAGCAGGCCCAGCGTCACCTCCTGGCTGTGGAGTCCCTGTCCAGGTCTTGCCTCCGTGGCTGAGGCGATCAGGGGTCTCTGAGGCCCCTTCTAGGAAGCCTGTCTTACCTTTAGTTCATCCCAAGCGGACCAGCTCCAATCCCGGCTCCCAGGATTAGATCCTGTGCATGTATGACTCATTCCATTTGTCTCACCCTCAACCTGGTTTTTTTTTTGGTTTTTTTTTTTTTTAGAATCCTGGCTTTATTTGAAAATTTTGATATTTTACCCATCATGGATATCTTGCATTAATCTTGTTTTAATTGCACCAGATGTTTACCTCGATGACTGAGTATTTAGCACCCCTTCCATTTAGCACCCGAGGCAGGTGCCTCTTCCCTACCACACTCCGGCCACAGCCGGCCCTGTGTCTCCCCCCTCCCTCCTGCCTCATGGCATCGGGATGCTGCCTGCGCCGTGGTGCCCACCTGACAGCCAGCCAGCCATGGATTTACTTCCCAGCGGGGGAACCCATTCCTTTGGTTGCCCTTTGGCTGACCCGCTCTGGAGATGGCAGGAGGGGCTGTGGGCCTGAAGGGGGGTCCGGGCGATCACTGTGACCTGGCCCCTTACCAGTGGGGTGACCCGGGGATGACTCAGCCACAGCTCCGATTATGCTAGCCTCTGCTCTCCCCGTCCTTAAGCCTCCTGCTCCGGCCCCTGTGAACCTCCCGCCCTCATCCCCACCAGCCTCGCTCTCGCTCACTTGGTTTCTATCCTGCAACCTGCAGGCTGCCTTCCGCCCCGGGGCCTCTGTATGCTCTGCCCGGACGCTTGTCCCGCAGCCAGCCGCTTCTTCCTGTCCAGATGTCAGCCCCAATGCCTCTTTCTGCACGTATCCCCTTCCCGCCTGAGGGGAACAGCCATCGCCATCCTTCGCACGCCCTTCTTTTGGTTCCTTCCCGGCACTTACATAACTCGGCGAACTTAGTTCACTCACTATGTCTCTCTCCCCATTAGAAGGTCAGCTCAGTGAGAACACAGACCCTGCCTCTTTCTTCATTTCCTCTCCGGCTCCTGAAATAGTCCCTGGCCCGTCGGAGGTGCTCAGCGAGAGCTAAGAAATTAATGAGCCGTCCTCGGGGCTTCAGTCTCCACATTTGTGAAATGGGATGACAACCCTGACACACACCCCACCCCCCGTGTCAGATTCAACAGCAAAATGGCCCAGTGGGGACGGCAGCATCACCCCCATTTTATAGATGATGAACTTGAAGTTCAGCGAAGGGATGGGACTTCCCCAAGACCACCCGGCCCGGAGTGCCAGGGCTGGCATCCCTGCAGTGTGGACGAGCACCTGGCTCCATGCCCTGCTCCAAGCGGGCATCCAGCACCCAGGAAGCGGATCTGACTTCCTCTGAGTCTCCTCCCAGCTGCTGGTTGAACTGCAGGACCTTGCTGGCCCGCTTGGCTGTCGCCGCTTCCTGACGAGTCACAGACAGGAATTCTAATGGCCGGTTTTTGTGCAACACAAAGGCCTGCCTCTTGCAAATGCGGAGATAGATTTTCTCGGCGTCGGCAATTACCGCGCTGAATGTCTGGGGAACGGTTTTCATCTTTCAGGCACTTTACCGAGATTAACTTCTGACCCTGTGCTGCAGTGCTGGTTGCGACTCGAGGGGGTGTCAGGGGGAGTGTGAGTGGCAGTGTTATCTGTCACAGAAGCTGGGGTTCTGCGGGGCTTGAGCCCCCCAAGGCTCCATCTCTAGGGGTTTGGTTTATTTTCCTGTGAGAGGTTTCACCGCTGTCCAAATGCACGGATTTTCTTGAGGATTCAAGGTTTTTAACTTTTCCTGCTCTCCTTGGTCATTAAGTCAGCAATGTATTCCATAAATATTTACTGAGAGTGTCCTAGGTGTTCTTTTAACCCAGAGGATGCAGTGGGGAAGGACCGAAATATAGCCTGCCCTTACCCCCTGTACTATTGGATCCATGGGGGACAGATACCAGTGTCCTGACAGTGACCGTCTAATGGGACTGGGAGAGGCCCTTTTCCTCTCTGGGTCTTTGGGTTTTACCTTCCTCTCCTCCCAAATCCCCTGCTTGAAAGCCTTTGGTGGCCCCTCATCGCTTACAGAACAAGATGGGCATTTTAGCTTGATCTCCACCCCTCAGCGTTGAGCTCTATCTAGTCAACTAGTTGACTTTTTACAGCACACATTCTCTGCTCCCCTACCCACCTTTCACTCCTTTTTATTTAACCAACATGTCACATTGTAGATGCCAGGCACTAAGTGCTTCACAAGTTTTAACTTTTTTAAAATGTTAAATATAATTTTGTATTAGTTTCAGGTATACAGCATAGTGGTTAGACAATCATATACTTTACAAAGCGATCCTCCAAAGCAGAGTGTCCAAATCCTTCCACCTGGCTCTGTACATAGAATTTAAGCTGTCTAATTGTCACAGCAGCCCCTCGAAATAAGTAGTATTGTGATTCTCATGATCTCCATCTTAGAGATGAGGACACGGAAACACAAAGAGGTCAGGTACTGCCTTTGTTCAAGCAGCAGCTCCGTAGTGTGGCTGGCCTTGAACCCGGGCAACCTGACTCTGGGCTCACACGCTCCCCTGCTGCTCTGTTGCCTCTTTGTCTGTCCTGAGTACTGGCCCTACTCCCTCCTTTTCTAGGTACAATTCCACAGCCATGCCCACTCCCACGAAGGCTTCCAAGATGCCTCCCAAGTGGAATAAGTTCTTGTCTGAGTTCCCACAATGCCTTGCACATTCCTCCCCATGGCAGCCCTTCCCATGGGGTAATGCCATCCTGTTTGCGTGTTGTCTCCTCTGCTGAGCACCTGGGTGGGTGGGGGCAGGCTGTGTCATACCCTTTCTGCCACTCTGTGCCCAGCCCAGCATCCCATATCAGCCATTCTTTATGGAGCAACCAGAAACATCTTTTAAGGTTTTTATCACTCCCCAGCTTAAAACCACTCAGTGACAATCCATTGAACTTAGAATAAAATCCATTGAACTTAGAATAAAATCTCTATTGCTGGCCATGGCCTAGAAGGTGCTGCATGGTCTGTCCTTGCCTCCTCCCATCTGTTGCCGCTCTCCCTCTTCCTCACTTTGCTCCAGCCACACGGCCTCACGCCAGTCCCCACCGTGGGGCCTCTGCCTGGCTGTTTCCTCTGCCTGGTGTGTTCTGCCCCACACCCTCTCCTGATTGACTTCCTGTCAGGTGAGCCTCAGGCACATGTCACCATTTCAGACAGACCTCCACTGTCTGTCTGCCTGTGTAAATGGCTTCATGTTTACTTTTTAATTGTTATTAATGCCTGTGTCTACTGCCAGTCCGCAGGTTCCCTGGGAGCAGGGATCTGGGGTGTCTTGTTCAGCACCCGAACAGTATCTGACACAGCATACCCACTCAGTGAGTTAGTGTTGGAGGAAGACAGATGTTCACCAAGGTCCCTTTGGGATACTACCTATTACTTTTCACATTATCCCAGATATGATACGATACTATGCTATGCCATGCCATGCCATCCCATCCCATCCCATACTGATCTAGAATATATCTATATATAATATAATCTATAATATATGCATAAATATATCTCATCTCAGGCTGAAAGCTGGGGTAATTTCATAAGCTGAAATTCACTGTCTTTATCACCTTCTTATTTCTTGCCTGCATTTGTACTGCCAGAAGTAAGGCAATTGTATTGATTGTCCTCTGCTGATTTCCCTTGATCAGGGATGCTTAGTACCCTTTCCATGTATTTTAATTTGTTCACCTAAGACTCAAGAAACTTGTGAGACATTGCCTTCCACATTTTTCAAGCAGGGACATCCTTGAAAAGTGAAAATGCTGACTTGCAGAGTGTCCAAAGCGCAGCAGGAGCACCCCCTCTCCCCCATTGCTTTCATGTCTGTCAGGGCAGAAATGTTTCATCGGTAATAGGAGATACTTCAAGCTCCAGAAAGGTACAAGAGTCCTGAGTCCTGCCAGGGCCTAGGCCAACCATGACTCATTTAACCCTTCCAAGGAGGGGTCTGTAGCTGAGAGGGATGTGCAACCAAATTCAGGGCAGATGGGAAAGGGAGGCTTCACGTGCATCTGTTAAGACAAGCAGGATGAGCAAAAATCCACAGGAATGAGGCCTGGATGTCAGACTGCCGAGCCTTTGCTCATGGGAACCAAGGAGCCAGCAGGAGACCTGCTCAGCTGCCAGAACACAGGTGTCACCACCATCAACTTCCTTCCAAAGGACATGGGAGGGAAATGTATCAAGGTGTCTCCAGGTTCAACTGCCATTAGTTGTCACCTTCCTGACAGCAGGGAGGATATTTCTTGCTCCACTTCCCCCTCCTTCTAGGGACAGATATAGCATTCCAAGTTTATGGGCCGAGAAACTCTAAAGTTTAATCTTTCATGCAAAATGGTGAACTGCAAAGAACTCTAGATTATGAGTTCAAAGGTTTTGGCTCTGGTCTTAGCGCTGGGGAACTCTGGGCAACTTCCTTTCCGTTTCTAACCCTTGTCTCCTCACCTGAAAATGTGGCCATTGGGTTTGATGGTTTCCAGATCAATGATTTCCATGCCTGAAGGCCTTCTATTCTTATGAGATATGGCTCAGATTACTTTGAAAGGGAAGCTCTCACTTTGTTATGGGGCTCAATTTGTCTTTTGGTCAGCCTTACAAACAGTTACTGGCCTCTAGCCATGGTGTAGGTAGAAGAGATAAGCAATTTTGGCTTGGTCATACGTGTTGAGGGTTGATGTACCTCTTGCGGGTTTTTTTTTTTTTTCCTGAAATAGTTTCTCTAATGCACATGGTTTATCTCCATAGTGTGGCCTCTCTCAAAACTTCCTGCTAAGAACAGGAATGTTCAGAGTAGATCAAGGAGGGAACGTCATGACTCGAGTTAGTGGAACAACAACATTTGAATGGCAAAAGTTTATGTTAAAAATCCTTCTGCACTGAATGATGTGATTGATGTCTTGCATTTGCTTTAATATAAGTCTCTCTGTGTATATGATGAAACTGGGTGTGGGTATGGATGAAACAAAATCAGCAATTGTTGAAGCTGGATGACGGAGAAGTGGGGCTTTCTTATACTATTCTTTCTATTTTAAAAAATATGTTTGAGACCTGACTGGTTTGGCTCAGTGGATAGAGCGTCAGCCTGTGGACTGAAGGGTCCCAGGTTTGATTCCGGTCAAGGGCATGTACCTTGGTTGAGAGCACATCCCCAGTAGGGAGTGTGCAGGAGGCAGCTGATCGATGTTTCTCTCTCATCGATGTATCTAACACTCTCTCCCTCTCCCTTACTCTCTGTAAAATATCAATAAAATATATTTTAAAAATATGTTTGAGATATTTCATCACAAAAAGCCCTTTGGAGACTGGCTCCAGCCTTTCTATCCATTGCCATCTCACAGTTCCCATCTCGAGGCCCCTCTGGCACAGGGACATCACCCTGGTGGCTGTGATTTCACGCCTGTAGGCCTCTCCACACAGTTTATCTGTCTGAGGTGCTTTCCCCGCCCCCCCTCCCCCCGCCCCCCAGTTCATTGCTCCTGCCTGGGAGAGCCCACAGCCTGCTGTACTCACCATAGTGCAGCTGTTTTCTTTCTGGCTTCCTCGGCTGGTCTGTGTCCTCCTCAGGACACTTCTCTGTCTCCCTAGTCCCAGCCCATGGCCCAAAACAACATGAATTGTGCGTGCGGCATGTTTACAAGAGAATAATAACTGGCTTGGCAGCTGCCATGTTTTTTTTTTTTTTTAGCACTTACTATGTGCCAGGCACCACCCTAATCCCATTATGCAGATTCACTAGATCCTCGTAAGTGGGACTATTAACTGGTCTTCTCAGGAGGGTACCTGCCAAAGGTCACCTGCCAGTGGCAGAGCTGAGATTTGGACTCCGAAGGAAAACCACGCAGCTTGGGGATGAGGAGGAATCAAATACGTACGGTGAAGTTAAAGTTTGAAATTCTTTAAACATACAATGGAAATTCAACAACGTCCCAGAACCTCTCGGCACCCTCCCGAACATCCAGCGGGGCTAGCGTTCCAGGACTGCCAGCTCAGTGGGAAAATACAGAGTCTAAACCTGCATCGTCCAACATGAAAGCCATGTACCCACCACCCGGGGCTTTTGCGCGCTGGCAAGCAGGCGAGTCTTTGGAAGAAGAGCTGTAACTGCCAAGTCCACACAGATTTCTGAGATCTTGGTATGAACAACAGAACATGAGCAGCCTCACTGACGGTATTGCATGTTGTTTTGGATGTGTGGCATTGTAGAAAGCATTGCGAAAGTTAATTTCACCAGTTCCTTTTTACATTTTTTAAAGTGTGGCTACTAGGAGATGCTAAATTGTATGTGCGGCCGTCATTCCTGCCCAGAGACAGGCCTGCATTTGATTCTCACGTCCTCTGATTCCTTCTGACCCTCCTGTCACCAAGGTGGCTTTGCTTAAGGACATACAGACCTGTCTTTTAAAGTTTGAAAACCTGGGGTCCAGAGAAATCAATAAAATAGTAAGGCCGTGGTCTTAAAACTCGCTCATAAAGATGGCAATGGTGATGGGCTTTTTGAATTCAAGAATGGGACCTCCTGAGCGCAGGCTGTCCCCTGCCAGCATCCCAGGGAAAAGGACAGAGGGACATCAGTCTGGAACTGCCCCGCACCACTCTGGTGCCAGCCGTCCGTGGCCCGGCCCAGCGAGGCAGCACAGAGGAAGAATATTTGCAATGTTACTTGCTCAAGACGATTCAAAGGAACTATATTTGCAGGTAGACTTAAGGTGGATTTTAAAGAAAAACAACAACCACAAAAAAATAACCACTCAGCTCTTCTCCCTGCATCTGGGATTTTAAAAGACTTCTGTCTGAATGTTACACAACAGACCCAGGATTTTGGGAGCCTGGGCTTCAGGCCCAGACCTGCTACTAAACAGCCGCCTGACCTTGGGCAGATCACTTCTGCCCGGAGACGGGGTCTCCCAGCGAGACCATCCATTGCGTGAAAGGATCACATGATCCAGGGGACCTCCCAGCCTCCGCTCACATTTGGTTTTCTGCCGCAGAACAGGCTTTCCTACTGGGGAACCTCTCAGCTCCTCATACTTCTCCAACCTCTCTTCTTGCGAATTGCAACCTCCCAGAGCCAAACCTGTTCACAACCTGCTGCCTGCTCCCCTCCCCTCCCCTCTCTTCCTGTGGCTCCCTCCGGAGGGAGGCACGGAGGGGAGCCCTGGGCAGGAGGAAGGAGAGCATGCAGCTGCCCGATTCGGAGGCTCCTCCGTGGTTCCTTGGTCCCCCCTCCCCCACGGAAACTCAGCCTCTTACTTTCTAGGGATGTTCTGGGGACAGCCCGAGCCCGTGGTTGCAGCTGCTGCCAGCCCGGGGCACCTGTGCTGGGCTCCTGCAAGGAGCTCCGTGGTCCTGAGCTGGAGCGGAGGCTGGGGGCCGGGGTGGGAGAGGGGCGGCACCCTCCTCCAGCTCCCTCGCCGGAGCTCAGGACCGCCTGCACCTCTCCCTCCTCCCACCTCTTCCTGACTCCCAGCTGGATGGAACCCGCCATTGTGCTGCCAGGCCTCGGTGAACCGCAGACCAAAGAGCGATCGCGACTAGCTCTCCCTCCGCTTCCAGCTCGCCCGAGGCTGCTGGGGAGGGGCCAGACTCCCCCGGCGAGGCCCACCCCCCGCCCCACGGAGCGCGGGCCCAGCCCCGGGGCTTTGTTCGGGGCTGCGGGCGGGAGCTGTCCACGGCCGCGGTGCTGACGCGCCGAGCTGCCGGGAGCGGAGCCTGCGGGGGCCAGGGACGTCCAAGGCTCCAGGGCCGAACCGGGACCGAACCGGGACCCGAGGCCCCCGCCGTGCCCGGGATCTGTCCCCGGGGCGGTGCTGAGCCCCTGCGCTCCGGCTTTGCCCCGGAAGAGCCGGCGGCGGCGGGAGCTGCGGGGAAGGCGGGGGAGCCGAGGAGGACGCAGCGGCCGCGGGAGCTCTGCGGCGCGGCCTGGGACCAGGGTCTGGGGCGGAGGAGGCGGCGGCTCAGCCGGGAGAGCGAGCGCGCCCGCTACGAACCTGTTGGAGGTGCAGCTCCTCCGCGGCGGCCGCCCTGCAGCCCGGGCCGAGGTCCCGGCGCGCTCTCCTCCCTGGCGTTGGGCTCCTCCGCGGCAGCGCGCCCACCTGCCCGGGCTAGCACGTGTGCATGCGGGGCGGGTGGGTGGGGTGGGGGCGCCGAACCCCTCTCTGTCCCTCCGCTGAGCAGCCAGGCGCGGGAGCGAGAGGCTTCCCCCAAGGGCAGACCTGCTCCCGGGGAGACCCAAGCTTCCTGAGAAAGGAGGCGGGGGCTGGTGACGGGAGGAGAGAGGGCGCCAGCGGAGTTGTCTGTGCAAGGGAGAGGGAGGCGTGGAGGAGTTCCCCACGCAGGCAGGGCTGTCCTGAAGTTTGAGGACTTGGGGTCCTGTTACTTGGGGGACAAAGAACATCCCGCCTTGAAAATATCATCCCCCCCACCCCCACCATGTCTGTGTCCAGTCACCAAATACAGGTCTTGCACCTGCTCTGCTGCAAATGTGACTCACGGTCTAACTGCCTGTCATTCATCATTCCTGTCAATCACCTACCGTGCCTCAGAGCTTTCTCAAGTTCCATGTATATCGTGCACCTGTAACAAGATGCCGTCTTCATTCTTTCACCAGGAAGACCCAGGACCTCCCCCCTCTCCAGCTGTGTTCTTTCCAGGGCAAATGATCTGGCTGGAATGTTTTTCCAACCTTACTGCTATGCTTTATCTTCAAGTAAAGCATGCTCACTCAATATTTTCTTTTCCTCTGTATCTCCATCTCCTAGTGTGGTGACTGACACAACAACATATGCTGAATTACATCTGCAGATGAATGTATCAATACATGTGCGAAGCAGAGGGCAGAGTAACTTCTTTTCCTTCATGTGATTGTTCATTTTACACACACACACACACACACACACACACACACACACATATATAGCATAATATGTTAATTAGACTGGGTCCCTCCAGATGAAGCCGGCTGCGGAGTCCTGGGTACCAGAGGGCAGTCGGCAGAGGGCAGTCGGTGCGGGCAGCCGGGGGATGGAAGGCCTGCTCTTGTATGCATTTCGTGCTTTGGGTCTCTAGTGTGTGTGTGTGTGTGTGTGTGTGTGCTTCTACAGCCTGCAAAGCCTCACATGGCAGCATCCTGGCCTAACCTTTCTGCCTATCACCACCAACTCTCTCTTGACTCAGTAATTCTGCCTCCAGTGGCTTCCGTTTTGTAACGAGCTGCTTTTTAAAAATAAATTTCTTTTCTCTGTTTCTTATTTTGGGGACCCTTATAACCTTGATCTTCACATAGCTGAATCCTTCTTGTCCTTTGAATTTTGGCTCAAACATCACCTCCTAAAGAGACCTTGTGTGGCCACTCTAATGTTTGCTCCCTGATTAGCCTATACCAAAGCCTGTGTCATTTTTTTCTTAGTAATTATCATTCTTTGAAATTATTTTGCTGACAGGTTTACTTGTTTATCATTGGATTTCTCTCAGCCAGACTGAAACTCTCCGGGGGGAGGGCCATGTCTGTCTTGCTCACCGCAGTGCTCTCAGTGGATGGCACTCTGAGAGGAACCCACCTCACACCCGTGCATTCAGAGTCCCTTTCTCCCTGGAAAGGTGTGCGCGATGGTGCACATCACGGTGGAACCGTCTGTTAGGTATAAATCAACCAATAATGTTTTTTTTAAAAAAAGAGGAGCACATTTATATTGCGTGGGGTAGGGGAGAAGAGGAGGGTGGAGGACCACAGGTCCGAGGCTGTAGGATGGCAGGCCTAAATCACAGCTCCCCTTCACTGTAGATGGCAAAACCATGGCAACAGCTCACTTCACAATCTCATTTGATATTCGTGACAAACTTATCAGGGTGGTATTATTCTCTCCAACACTGAACACATCTGAGGCCGAGAGAGGCAGGCTGACCTGACCAGGACCAAACAGCTTGTGGGAGAGGATGTCTCCCTGGTGCCGGGCTGCCGGCTGGGGAGCTGGGACTGAGAGACACAGGCACAGAAACAATGGATCATCATACCATTTGGTGAATGCTTAGCAGTGATTCTCAACCTGGGGAGGTGAGCGAGAAAGGGATGAGCTGCAGCTTCAGAATAAACCACACTTGTTTTCAATAATAATTACCATTTGTTCATCGCTTCCAAGATGCAAAATAGTATACTGAGTGTTTTGCTCACTGTATCTCAGCTAACGGTACCTCAGGGAGGTTAAGCAACTTAGTCAAGGTCATGAGTCTGATAAATAGCTGAGCTGAGACTTAACCTCACTTTTTTTTTTTTTTTTTTTTACTCAAAGCCTGGGGTCTTAACCATTATGTACCCCAGCCCTACTGAATCTGAATATCTGGTAAACAGGGAGGGGACTGGGATTTGAAGGTAGTTTTTAGATCCTCCTGTTATATTTTACCCCTTACTGAGAAAAACTCAAGTCGAGTGCTGTGGATGGAGAGGAAGGAAGGATGAACCTACTTGCGGGGAGGAGTTCCCGAAGGTTGAAATTAGATCTCGAAGAATGAAGTGGGAGTTTCCAGGCAGACAGGTAGGGAGAGGATTTCAGAATACAGAAAACGGAATAATCAGGGACCTTGGCGTATAGAAACGAAGGAAGTGTTAGTGGTTTCATATGGATGGGGTATAAGACTGATGTAAGGGCGAGGGGATGGGGTAGTGAGGCTGGAATTCAGTTTAAACTTGGCCGTGTGCCTCTATCCTGGAGGCACTGGAAAGCCACTGAAAGCAACAGCAGCTGTGCATTAAAACAGCCACTGTCACCTTGGTCACCCACAGTAGCAACATGGGGCCAGCCCTTTAGAGTTTACAAAGTGCTTTCTGCCAGCGGAATATCACCGTGGAGCGATGTGGACCTGAGGCTCCATGAGGGCATCAGGCCTGGGGGTTGTTCTAGCAGAGGACCAGGAACAATGTGGGCACTCAGCGTTTGTCTGAGGGGAAGTGATTGGAGGAGGCCAGCGTAGAGGCTGCTGTAACAACTCAAGTCAGAGGGAACTGATGAGAAGCATCACTTAATCAGAGTTCTTTGAATTACTGACTCCAGAAAGTAAAAACCTCTGGCTCCTCCCTCTGAGCACCTGAGGGAGACTGGGATTTAGCTGTTCAAATGGTTGCTGGGTAATTACCATAATTTCCCTTTCCTACATACAGAAGAGCATGTTGTCACCCAGGTGGCCAACACCCCGCCAAACCAGGATTGCCTCTATTCTATGCACTTTATGTCTTTTGGCACCTGGATTTCGGTCCTGATGGTCTCTATTATGTGGCAGTAACATATGCCACCCTTGGTTTCAGTGTTTAAAAGGGCAATCACTGTGCTTATGAAACTCAGTTTTGGCTCAAGAATGAAATGTCTACCTTCTGTTTCTCCACGTCTGTGTGAAAGTCCACATGGGCCCTAATAATGGCTAACTTACCAACAGATGACTTGTATCTTGTATCAGACCCCTTTAAAACCCACCACGTGCTGGACATTGGGTGTGATTTAATGCCGGTGGTCTTGATCTGGCATCGTGAAGGGTTCTGGAAGCTGGAGAAGGGCCATGCATAGATTAAATAAGAGTCCAGAGATGAAAGATAATTTTGAAAGGCATTGGCGGGGGGGGGGGGGGGGGGGATCAGAGGAGCCTAGCTAAAGGAGCTAAGTTCTCTCTGTCTCAGGACCCCTTGCTTTTTATTAACATAAATTGTCCTAAGGCAAGGTGGAGATATACACTTCAAAGGGTAGGGTTTCATCTACAGTAGGGGTGTCGAACTCAATAAGAGAAGGGGCCAAAATCTAAAATCCAGCCTAAATCTCGGGCCGAATGGTTTACTGAACAGTCATAAACTGTCATTGTGATGGAAACGCAGCGGAGTGCAGTGATGACAGCGCGGTGTGGGCCACATTGCAAGGCCTAGCGGGACGGATTTGGCCCGAGGGCCTTGTGTTTGACACATGTGATCTACAGAGTCCATTGTCAGAATGGGGAATAGCCTACGGCTGTTCAGGTGTTTGGCCAGTAGGAGGCAATAACAAGTAAGATTAAGATGCCCTGAGGTGTCTGGCAGCCAACAATCATCCTTTTCAGGTTTAGGGAAATGCCTTGAGCCATTCCCAACAGGTGACAACATATGTGACTCAGCCCTTGTTGAGTCCCCAAGTTCCGTCAAACTTTTGATGAAACTCTTGCAATTTTGACATCCTGGAACTGGCTTCTGGTAATGACATTAACCCTATTGAGGCAGGTAATATTCTTATCCACATTTTACAGATGAAGAAAAAAGAAGTCAAGAGACTTGCCCAAGGTTGTACACTTACAAAGGCAGGCTTCAAACTCTGGCTGTAGACCCAACTGCCTCCCAAGGAAAATCTTTCCATTCTGTTTCCTCTGAGGCCTTATAAAATTGGACAAATCATTTCATCTCTGAGAGTCTCAGTTTCCTCTCTGTAAAGTGGGGATAGAAAATAGCTAACAAGGAACGCTGTTGGAGGAAATAAATGGGTTAACATATGGAGGCATCTGAATAGTGCTGGTTCCTTTCCTGACTTCCTCATCTGGGCCATTGGTTTGGCATCTGCCCATGCGTCATAAACCCATGGGCCACTGTTGAATTCTTCTGTTTCCTCAGCACCAATCTATCAGCAAGTCAATTAAGCTCTTCCACCAAAATATATCCTAAATTAGTCTACTTCTGTCTCTCTCCACCATACCCCACTCGCCCACACCATCACAATCTCCTGCCTGTGTCACCACAATAGCTTCCTGACTGGTCTCTCTGGTCCCACTCTTGCTTCCCAGAGTGATTTAAAAAAAAATAAAAAAATAAAAAAATAAATATATATATTGTATTATTGATTTTTTACAGAGAGGAAGGGAAAGAGATAGAGAGTTAGAAACGTCGATGAGAGAGAAACATCGACCAGCTGCCTCTTGCACACCCCCTACCAGGGATGTGCCCGCAACTAATGTACATGCCCCTGACGGAATCAAACCTGGGACCTTTCAGTCCGCAGACCGACGCTCCACCACTGAGCCAAACCGGTTTCGGCCCAGAGTCATTTTTTAAAAATATATATCCCATACAAAAAAAAAAAAAAAAAAGAGCACCAATTATGTATAGTTTAATTATCACAAAATAAGCACAGCTGTGCAATCAGCACCCAGGTAGTGAAAAGGAAGATGACGAGTTTCCATCATGGCACCCAGTTATTATTGCCTCATTATTCCTCCTCAGAGGTAACCACAATTCTGCCTCTGACACTATAATGTTGGTGATTTATGAAACCGTGCAGTATGTATTATTTTGTGTTTGGCTTCTTTTGCTCAATGTCATGTTTGTGAGATTCATTTATGTGTGTCCTTTGTCAGCCATGTTTTACTTTTCATTGCTGTGTAGTATTCCACTATTTCTTAATTTGTTGATGCATTTTTTGGGTTGTTTCCACAATTTGTATAGATCTTTTGATAAATACATATAAAGTTTCTGTTGTTTATATTTCCAGTAGTGAAACAAATGGGTACGGTATGCACACATTCAGCTTCAGTAGATACTTTTAAAAGTATAAATACTAATTTATACTCCCGTAAGCTTTGTACTAGTATAGTAGTTGCTCCATATTTTTATCAACACTTGCTATTGTCAATGTTTTTACTTTTAGCCATTCTCTGCATGTAATGAATATGTAGTGGTTTTAATTTGAATTTAACTAATGCCTATGAAGTACTTTCCCACATGTTTAATGAGTATTTGGAAAACTTCTCTTGTGAATTCCTTGTTCATTTTTTGGGGTCAGTTTTTCTATTGTTATATATGTTGTTTTCTTATTGATTTCTGGGAATTCTGTATGTATTCTGGCTAGGAATCCTTTGATGCAATATGAATAGGTACAGATAGCATCTACACTAATAAAAGAGAAAGTTGCAAATTGACCGTACCTTCGTGACACCAGCCAGTCAATCAGGAGCGAGTATGCAAATTAAACCAAAGATGGCAGGCTGATTTGCATATGCAGGTGCTGAGCGGCCAGGGGCGGGGCAGACGTTCTGCACTGTCCCAGCTGCTCTGGGCCCCTGAACAGCGTGGGAAGATGGAAAGGCTAATCTGGGTAGTGTCGGCACTAAAGGTAGTGTCGGCAGCCAGGAGAAGGAAGGCCCATTTTTGCACAAATCTTTGTTCATCGGGCCTCTAATATATATTTCAGAGGCCTGATGCACAAAGATTTGTGCAAGAATAATTCTCCTAGCTTGTGGCTTGTCCTTTTCCTCTGTTGATGATGTCTTTTGATAAACCAAAGTTGCTATTCTATAATAGTTATCAATTTTTTCTTCATAGTTAGTGCTGTTTGTACTCTGTTTGAAATTTTTTTGTCTATCCAACATCATGAATATATTCCCCTTGTTGTCTTTTGGAATCTGTATTGTCTTACTTTCTAGATTTATATTTACAATCCACATAGAATTAATTTTAATGTATAGTATAAAATAGGGATTAAGATTTCTGTTTTTGACTATATGGCTTCCCTATTGATACTGGATCATTTATTAAAAGAAACCATTTTATCTGCAGTGCTCTGTATATTATTTTTGTCATGAATCAAGTGTCCATATTGTTTGGGTCCAATGTGGCTTTTAAAAGTATGGAAGTTATTTGCCTCCTAAAATTTTAAAGGAATTATTTCTGTTGAACTCAGAATAAAATCAAACTTATCATGACCTATAAGGTTTCACTTGGTCTGATCCCACCTGTCCTTCCAGTCTTATTGTTATCATTCACTCCACACCAGCCAGAGTCCTTTTTAATTTCTTGAGTCTACACCTCTCATTCCCAGATCAGGGCTCAGCTCTTTCCATGGCTGACTATTTCTCAATATTCAAGCCTTTTACAAATGTCTTCTCTAGAAGGTTTACCTGCCTACATTCTCCAAAATAGTCCCTTCTCCTCCCAAGTTACCCTTTACATCCAATGGTCTTAGGCGACCTTGCTAGCGGTTCTCAGCAGTTAATGTTGTGACCCACAGGTTGAGAACCGCTGCTGCAGAGCCTCGGACCATCAGAAAACACAGATATTTATATTACAATTCATAACAGCAGCACAATTACAGTTATGAAGTAGCAACGAAAATAATTTTATGGTTCCTCATGGTGTGGGGATCACCACACCATGAGGAACTGTATTAAAGGGTCGCGGCATTAGAAAGGTTGAGAACCACTGCTTTATATGGTCACCTGTTTCAGTTTTGGTAACACCTGTTGCTCTCCAAAACATTTATGTTTGTTACTTTCTGTTTTTCTCACCAGAACGTAATCTCCATGAGAGCAAGGACATGTCAGTTGCATTTATTCTGATCCCACGGTGCTGGGAAAGTGACTCAATGAGTGTGTGTTGAATCAGTGGGAATGACACCTTTCCCACTATTCTCCATGTCATCTGGTCTAGTGTTAGTGCTGTGCATCACATCTCAAAAGTTGCAGCATTGTGTGACACATTGAATAGGTTGGTAGACAATTTCCAACATTATTCATTTCACACTTGACTTATTTTCCTGTATTTTATTGGTGTTCCTAAATCCCCGTGGTCATTGTTTCAGCAAATCAATTTGTATTAATTTTTGAGGAGAAAAGAAGGAAAATGATGTTTCTTGAGTAGTTGTTATATCTCATTCAGTCTAGTTTTCAGATGAACAAGCAGGACTCAGAGAGGCAAGTCTAGGAAGTGCTTGCAGAAGTTGTTCAATCAGATTGCCTAAAGATTACTCTAGTGAAGCCAGTTCAAACCGTATCAGAGTATTTCACAGAAATCATGGCCCACGCAGTGGAGGCATTTAGTAGAGGGTTACACGGGGCGTTGGAGAATAGAACGTGGGTTCTTGGCCAGTTCTTACCCCGCACTGATTTTGTGACATTGTATTAATACAAACCACACGAGGCCAAACATTCTCAGATGTAAAATGAGAATAAAACAATCAATTTGGGGGGATTATTGAAAGGATTAAATGTTAATGTGCCTGTAAAATGCTTGCATATAAAGAGAGCTCGGAAAGTAGTGGGTGATATTATTGTTGTTGTTGTTTTATGTAGTTCTCCCAATATGTTGCTGAGGAGTTGCAGTAGGGGGTAAGAAGCTTAGAGGCAGTTAATTTGGAGCTTTACTGTTGTATGTGAAATCTTCAAACCAGAGTTTGGGATGTTCCTCTTCTGACGTCAAAGCACATGTCTTAGCATGTCTCCACTTCTTTGTGCGGAGAAAGGTGACAGGCTCAGAGAGGTGCAGTGACTTGTCCGAAGTCACAGAGCTGGGATTCAAATCCAAATCCATTTGACTTTCAAGCTTTGGTAGAATTTAGGTCTTGAAGGCGCTGGTCCCCGCTCTCCTAGGATCTAAAACCATAGCCTGTGCCTTCTCCATTGTCAGCCACAAGGCTAGAGAAAATCCACAGATAATCCTGAAACCTCATTTAAGGCTAATAATCGCATGCATTTATGACTCCACCAAGCTGCTTATAGCAGTGATCAGAGCCAGCAGCTTCTCTGGGTGCTGCCTGGCTGAGGGTCCAGAGAAAACAGCAGGTAACCGGACCCCAACTCACTGCCTAGGGGAGGCTTCCAGGCGCCGAGGACAGCAATACCCACAGCTCTCTGGGACAGCTCAGAGACAGGTAATTTGTCAGCATTTATCCAGTCTCAGAGACTAGAGGGGAAGAACTTTCTGAGCCTCAGTTTCCTTACCTGAAAAATGGAGACACAGACATCCGTGTTGCAGAGGGTCCTTCTGATCAGTCAGTGATATGATTTATGTGTAACAGGATGCTAAAATAGACTGCTTTTATCTCAGTGTCAGCTGAGGCCACAGAGGCAGAAATCTCTCTATATAAAACCCTAAAATGCAAATAGACTGAAAGGCGGTACAACCGAACAACTGGTTGCTATGACACGCGCTGATCATCAGTGGGTGGGCAGAACATGGTGGGCATTGGCCATGACGGGATGGTAGAACAGGTGATCGGGATGCCAGATCAAGGCAGGGTGCTGGTTGCTGTCATCAGGGCGAATCTCTCGTGGTTACTAAAAATTCTTTGCTCCCTTGTGCCATGGTCCCACTGGGCACTCACATCTGCTGCTGGCGTCTGCACCTGCTGCTGGTGCCAGCCCTGCTTGCATCCACTGCCAGCACTGGAGTCACTGCTCGCACCCTGGTGCTGGCCCTGATCACTTGGTGCCATCAGTGGGTGCGAGCGGCAGCTGCCAGCCCCATCACCCCTCAGGGCTTCTCCACCTCTCTTTGCTCCTGAGGGGCTATCAGGCAGCAGCTTGCACCTGCTGCTGGGGCCAGCCCAATAACTCAGTGCTGTAAGCAGCTGTGAGTGGGGCCGCGTCAGTGTGTGGGAGTGGCAGTGGCAGGAATAGGGCTGTTGGCAGACAGGGGACCAGAGGCTGGGCAGGGGGGTGTGGAGGTTGGACCGAGACTTGTCCCTGTGCCCACACAGCCTCATGGTCCACAATTTCTTTCAAGGTGCACGAATTTGTGAACTGTAAAATATAGGTTCTAAGCATCCTCAGGCCAAGAGAGGTGCCAGTTTGTGCAGGCTTGCCGGCATAAAAGGGTGAAGTTAAAGAGAGAAAGAGAGAGGGTTTCTTTGGAGTCCATGGCATTCTGGGTATCATTTGACTCCCTCCTCCCCCACTGTCATGGGGACAGAAAGGAGCACCTCAAGAGAGAAAAGGGCTCTAACGAGGGTCTCCTGACATGGGGGGCACTTAGGCTGGTGTCCCCCATGAATAGGAAACCCTAAAAGCAGGAGAGTATGTCTGTATTAATAGCATTCACTAAGTCGACAAGTATTTATTGAACATCTACTATATATGGTAAGAACAGTTACGGGTACTTAGAATTAATCAACGAACAAAACAGACGAAGGCCCTGCCTTCAGGTGCCACCTCTCATGGGCAGGGAGACACACAACAAACACATAAAGGTGTGCAGACATTTGTCGTGATAATTGTCATGACCTCACTGACAAGGTGATGTCTAAGAAGAAACTTGAAGGAAGCGAGGGAACGAGCCAGGTGGCTAGAGAACAGGGACTGCAGGGCCCCCCGGGGGATTGTGCCCAGCACATCTGAGGCGAAGCCAGCTGGCAGGTGCGGCGTGAGCGAGGGGAAGTGGTTGCAGGGGGGGGTCAGAGACGTAAAGGTGGGAGGGCTTGATTGCTCTGGCGAGGGCATTAGGTTTTAGTAGATATTTGATGAACATGAGATGGAGAAGACAAGAACAGAGTGGAGACAACCAGGGATCTGACCAGTGGGAGACCACAGTAAGATGTCAAGGGGCTGCAGGGTGGGCATGCCATCCCCCGGACCCACAGGTGGTGGCACTCAGAGTGTCTAGAATCACGGAGGCCATAACACAGGCTGCAGGGCCTATTTCTGTGCCGTGTCGGGGACCAAGGCCTTGTGCTCAGATCATGTTTTGCACTTGGGGCAGCTCTGAGTCTGTTTTTCTAGCAACTCATCTCCTAAGAAGCAAGTGGCTTCGATATGAACACATCATGGACTTGAGGCGTTGAGTCCCATCTCTGCCACTGGCCGGTGATGGGCTCTTGGCCTGGATCTCCGTTTGTGCCTCTGGATGTCGGGGTGACCAGTGTTTTCTGTCTGAGAAAATGTCAGGCTCCAAGGAGGAAATGGGTGGAGAGGAAAAAGTGGGGAGGTGTGCAGTTTATTTTATTTTATTTTATTTTTAAAAAATATATTTTATTGATTTTTTACAGAGAGGAAGGGAGAAAGATAGAGAGTTAGAAACATCGATGAGAGAGAAACATTGACCAACTGCCTCTTGCACACCCCCTACTGGGGATGTGCCCACAACCAACGTACATGCCCCTGACCGGAATCGAACGTGGGACCTTTCAGTCCGCAGACTGACGCTCTACCACTGAGCCAAACTGGTTTCGGCGAGGTGTGCAGTTTAGTAAGACTTCATGAGTGTCAGCCAATGACACGGGCCAGGTTGATAGACTTGATTTGATTTGGTTCAGAGTTAAAATAGGAAATAAAATTAACGAGACCTTAAGTTTAACAGCACATCAGTCATCATTGAAAACACATGCTGAGTTTAAGCACAAACAAGAATCGGTTTAAAGTATTGGATTTTTCGAGGGTATGTATATTTTTTCAGTAAAACTTGACAGCTCATTACAAAATTCTTTATTTTTCGTTTGACTTTGGCAATACACTTCTCAAGAGGCTCATTTCTGCACTAATATCATGAACTGAAAGCATTTTCCCGAGGGTGTCTCTCAATACTTTCCTATCAAAATGCTGGGAAGTGCCTTTTCCCCTATTTGCATGGGTTCCAGTCACTCTTGCTGCATATACAGTAACAGCTCCGACACACAGTGACTTGAGATACCACCCTCCTCTGAGTAAGTTACGAAAGCCAGCGAGAGCCAGTCTAAGGCTGTTGGGACAGAAGCACCCTCTCTCCGTTAGTAGAACGTAAGCCTGGGGCTCCTTCAAGGGAAGATCTACGTAAAAACATAGCAATCCTGGAGGACACAGGCACTGAGGGGAGGTGATTTCCGGTCATGTTATTTGAGCATTTGCTTTCTGAAGTCAGATCTACTACTAAACTTTTCAGTTACACGTTGGACTGATAAATGTTTTTCTTAAGTTGGCATCCCATGAATGTCTGTCACTTCTGATCAGAGAGCCCTAACAGAGCTTCTCCTACCCCAGTGGTAGGCAAACGGCGGCTCGAGAGCCACATGCGGCTCTTTGGCTCCTTGAGTGTGGCTCTTCCACAAAATACCACGGCCTGGGCGAGTCTATGTTGAAGAAGTGGCGTTAGAAGAAGTTTACGTTCAGAAAATTTGGCTCTCAAAAGAAATGTCAATCGTTGTGCTGTTGATGTTTGGCTCTGTTGACTAATGAGTTTGCCGACCACTGTCCTACACAGTCCTTAAAGTTGTCTTCTGAGGTAGATTTCCCGTCCCTCTTTAACGGATAAGGAAACCAAAGCCTGGAGTGGAAGTGACTGCTGTAGCCCGCACAGCTGGAAAAGGGCCAACACTCGATAAAAACCAAGCTTTTGCTGGCTCCAGGGTTGCTGAGTTGCATGTCCCTCACCTTGGATGAGGTCCAAGCTCCTTCCAAGCTCTTGGGTTCTCTCTCTGTCCTCAGAGTTGGCTGGGTGCCGGGTCGGGGGCAGCAGGTAGAGGACCAGCTGCTGCTGGGTCAGGCGCCCAGCATGCTCTCAAGGACACAGATGGCTGCAGCCTTGCACCTGGGCAGGGAGCCCGGGGTGGGGGCGGACATGGTTCCTGGAGAAAAAGCTCATTCAAGACTCACTGGTGCTCACCCTGGGCTCTAAGCCCCCGGGATGCGGGTTCGATGGCTCTTCTCTATGTGCCCAGAGCCCAGCATGGAATGTCTGTCCAACCCGGCTCTCGAGGGCTCCTATGCCATTGGGAAAAGCCCCCTTGGTGATCTTGACTGCCTGCTTGTGTGTGTGTGTGTGTGTGTGTGTGTGTGTGTGTGTGTGAGACAGTGACAGGGAGAAGCATGGCAAACCCTGGAAAGTCCTCCTAAATTCCTTGCACCCGTCACAGGCTTGAGCACCCAGGGGAGCCAGGGAAGTCTTGTTGAATGAGATGAATAAATACCTGTTTCTCATACCCCTTGGAATCGCTCAGCCCCACTCCAGAATGACAACTCTTTGACTGCTGTAGGGTTAAAATAATAGGTGACATCTTATAGGTTACAAATAAAACACTATTGCTGGTTACTAGTTAGCATCATTTATTGAACATCTACTGTATTCTAGGCATATGCTTTATATCTATTTTCTCGTGTGATTCTCAATATAGTTCATGAATGTATTTTTACTGCTTACCATGTCATAGACGAGGAAACAGTGGCTCAGAGGCATGAAATCATATGTCCAAAGTCACATCAGCAGAGCTAGGAATTCCTACCCAGATTGGGCTGATCTGGAAGCGGTGGCTTTTTCCATGCTGGCTCCTGCTGGGAGGCATTGAGAGGAGCCAGGCCATTAGGTACTGTCAACTCAGGGGGCGGTTTCCACCCAATTCAAGCAGCTAGAACGGCTCCTTTTCTAAAATGCCTTCTCCTCAGTAGGCCTGAATGTTTCTGGAATTCTCCTGTCTGCCTCTCAAGCGTATTAAATGGCCAACGCAGACGCCCTCATCTTCTTGACCCCAAAGCTGCTTTCACTCTCATCTTCCCCATCTCACTGGGCGGGTGGGACCAGTTGGTCAGGAAGTCTCTGGGCATCATCAGAGACTTTGCTTTTTCACTCCTTGTGTCCCATCCATTGTTGGACCCCGTATCATCTCCCCTCTCTACCTTATTCCTGCCTCCGCTAAGCCTCATCATCGCGTGCCCAGGTGACGGCAGCAGCCTTCTCAGCTCTCTCTCCCATTCCCTTCCCGCTAATTCTCCCCGTCAGCTCCCTGGGAGACCTTTTGTTAGCACAGATTCACCCTCAGTCACTCCTCATTGCCTAGAGGATCCAGTCCAGGTGCCTCAGCCTGCTGCCCAAGATCTTTGCAAACATCTGCCTGTCCACTACCAGGCTCATCGTCTCCCAGGTCCTCCTGTCTGGCCATCCCCTCACAACACGTGCCCCTTACAACTTCCTGTCACCAGCCTGAGACAGGAACCGTGGGCGGAGAGCTCTGGAAGTGTGAGGCGTGGGTCAGCGAGCCGTCCCTCTGGCACAGTGCCCCTGCCCTCCAGGAAAGACGGTCTGCTCCGTGTTGTAGGCTCTTCTCGCTAGTTCATGCTTTCCTCTCAGGAGAACAGGGAGGGAGACGAGGAGCCCCCGGAGCACGGCCAGCTCCCCACCCCAAGCAGATGCTGTCGGGGATGGCGCTCCGAAATAGGCAATGTTGTCTCTGGCCTCCCCGTGGCTGTCTGCTCTGATAAATGACTGTCCCCCGTTCCCGGATGCCGGGGGCAGCTGGAAACCAGGCCAGGAGGTCACTCTCCAGCCGCGTTGACACAGTCTGTGCGCCCTGCCAGCCGAGTCTCGGTTTAGCGTGAATGAGTCCTCGAGTTTGCTGCCCACAATAACTCATTTTTATGGAGTGCTTCCAAACGGCCAACTTCGCTTTCGTCGGAACAATGACCTGTTTTGCGTGTGCTCGTATTTCATCAGTTCATATCACATTCAGGAAAATAAGCATAAAAATCTGGAAAGCTTCTGCACTCGGCTTGCTTTATCCTGTTCCATGTCGAGGACACGTAAGTGTTTGACTCCAGGTTGGGGCACGTATGGGAGGCAACTGATCAATGTTTCTCTTTCCCATCGATGTTTCCCTCCTCTCTCTCTAAAAGTGAATAAAAGCGTATTCTCAGGTGAGGATTAGAGAGAGAGAGAGAGAGAGAGAGAGAGAGAGAGAGAGAGAGGAAGAGAGAGAGAGAAGAGAGAGAGAGAGAGACAGCAGAGAGCTCCCTTACCCTTCCCACTGTGGGAGGGTATAGCAAGAAGGCTTTGACTCTGGTCCAGGAAGAGGGCTGTCACCAGAATTCGACCATGCTAGCACCCTGACGCCGGACTTCCCAGCCTCCAGAGCGGTGGGAAATACATTTCTGTATTTTATAGGTCACCCCGTTTGTGGTATTTTGTTATAGCAGCCAGAACAGAATCAGACAAGCAGCATATAGTTCATTATTCAAATTATTTCCCACTTTAATTGACTTTCTTGATTAACTAGTCAGCTCCCAGCCCCAACTGTGCAAATTCAATTATGATCGCCATATGCAGTGCAGAATGGGGGACAGGTTTGTTCAGGCGACGGGAGACCCTGTTAGGGAGACAGGGAAATAGAAATACAGCTATCGTTATATGCGTGGTCGCCATCCTGCCATCGTCAGCTCGTGAAAATTCTCTGTGACGTTTTTCGTGCCCCTTCCCCCCGAAGTCATTCATGCTGTCATCTGTGCCCTTTTCTTTCACTCTTCACGCTGCATGGTAACGATTCCTCTGACATTTGGGGCATTCCCAGTAGAGATACACTTGGTGAAGCGAAAGGAGCCTGAGTGATGAAATCAGGTAGACATGGGTTTGGAGCCAGTTGTGTGAGCTTGGGCAAGACTCATGACCTCTCTGAACCTGAGCTACGACCTTCAACAGGAGCACCTATAAGGCTCCAGATAAAGAAGCGGCCGCTGTTATAATTTTCATTCATTCTGGGATACTCTATTGTGTTGTACATTTCTGATGATGTATCATTTTCCTCCGGAGATCTCCAAGGGCAGGACTGTGTCATATTCCACTTTGTGTCTCAATGCCCCTGGATCAGGGTAAGGATGCACTGAGGGTTTGTAGAATTAAATCGTCTTGCACTTTTTGGTGTTAATACTTTTTGGATCATCCTCAGGCCTCGGCACTGCTTCGTTGGAAGTTTCGAGGGAAGGGAATATGAGGGAGAGGTGGGGGAAGGAGTCTGAGTTGGCGAAGGGCGGTGGGGAGGAGGAGGGGTAGAGAGAGGGGTGGCGGGGGTGGGGGGACCTGGAGGATCCGGGCTGGACCTGTTCCAGCCCCTCACGGCCTCATTAACTCTCGGTATCCGGGCGGAAGGAAGTGGTTGTGGCCAGGGCCTGGGAGGCTGGGCACACTGATGGAGACGAAGCTGTTCTGTCAGACGGAATGTCAGGTCCGGTCAGTCACTTGGGTCCCTCTGGCTGGGAATGGAGCTGGTGTCAGGTGCCCCAGGGGAGGCCATGACAGATGCACTGAGGGGCGCGGGGAGAACGATGGCATTTTCTGAGGACTCACTGTGTGTTTGGCCTGGTGCCGGGAACTTTCCCACCCATTCTCCTTTCCTGCTCCCAACAACCCCGGTCCTGAGGACTGAGGCAGTTATATGTGGGACACGGAGGCCCAGAGAGGTTGAAGGTTGCAACCAAGATCACACAGCTGGGAAGGCGGTCTGAAATCAGATCAACCCGCGAATGTGAACTAGGCTCTCTTCACAAGAATCTTCGAGTCCTGTGGTCGGCAAACTGCGGCTTGAGAGCCATCTGCGGCTCTTTGGCCCCTTGAGTGTGGCTCTTCCACAAAACACCACGGCCTGGGAGAGTTTATTTTGAAGAAGTGGAGTTAGAAGAAGTTTAAGTTTAAAAAATTTGGCTCTCCAAAGAAATGTCAATGGTTGTGCTGTTGATTTTTGGCTCTGTGGACTGATGAGTTTGCCAACCACTGTTCTGGTCCATTCTATTCAGGCAGACCTGACCCAGACATCCGGTCCTTTCACTTCCCCAGGATGCTTGTGAGGGAAAGGGCCCTGCCCTCGAGTTAGGAGCCCAGTACAGAGGTCCCAGCCCTGTGACCTTTGTCGAGCCATTTCCCCTCCCTTAGCCTCGCCTCCATCAAGTAAGATAATGACTGCCGCGTAGGCATTTGGGAAGACGGAAAGTACTACTAACAGTTATTGTCCTGGGTCTGGTGCTGTGCCGTGCCATGCACATAGTATCCTGTGTGAACTTTACATAAGCCTAGGTAGGGATGACTATTGGCCCCTACTAAAAGACACAGAAACTTATGTGGCATATGCATATATGCATGGCCCATGGACACAAATGATAGCGCAGTGAAGGCCTGGGTGGGGGTGTGAGCGGGGTGGAGGCAGTCAATGGGGAAGGAAGGGGGACATCTGTAATACTGTCAACAATAAAGATAAATTAAAAAAAAAGAATAGACATGGAACTGTTATATAACTTTCTTCCGTCGGTCAGAGTTGGAGCCAAGATACATCTCAGACAGCCTGCTCCAGAGCCCGAATACTCACCTGACGCTCAAATGCACACAAAGGCTTTTTAGAACAGACTCCATGGCTTCCTAAGGCGAGGAAGTGCCAGCTGTGCCTGACCCCAGTGGTAGTTTCAGCTGCATCATTTCACAGACTCCCCAGCTGAACTGGGAACCAGCCAACAGTCATCATTACTGATCTGCTTTTTGTTTTTATTTTTATTTTTATTTGAAGGGCGATGGAAAGAGAGAGAAACATCAATGATGAGAGAGAATCATCAGTCGGCTGCCTCTTGCATACTCCCCACTGAAGACTGGAAATTGACTGTAACCTCCTGGTTCATAGATTGATGCTCAGTCAACTACTGAGCATGCCGGCTGGGTGTCACTGATCTGACTTTATGCTATCTTTGTACTTGAGTCATCTTGGTTGGAGCATTTACCCTCTCTGGGCTCAGAGAGGTTAGTGTAGCTGTCCAAGGTCACACAGCTAGAACTGGCAGAGCTGGGATAGAAACCCGGGGTGCCTAACCCCAAAACACAAGGGAAGATGCTACTGCAGTTGACAAGGATGGTGACCGCTGGCGGTCCTGGAAATCCAGAAGGCCGGCCCAAGGTCACCTCCTGAGCTCCTGGGATGAGGTCATGCTCTCAGCGGCACTCCCATGCTCCCGCCTGGGGATGTCCCTGCCTGATGCTGCTGCTTTGTTTTCCGTTTTGTTTTTCCGGAATGTTTTAGCCGGGCTTCTGTGTCCCCAGGCGCTTTAATCACCAAGGGCCCGTTCCAGACGTGCTGTGCATAAACACCGAGGGAAGTAAACAATGCCTGCCGCTGCCACAACAACGCCAGGCAAGGCTGTGTGTGTGTGTGTGTGTGTGTGTGTGTGTGTGTGTGTGTAGGGGATGGGGGTGGGGGGAGGCTGGGGGCTGGAGCCCAGCTCTGCCTTTGTCCTGCCGCATGGCCCCAGACAGGCCTCTTAAGCTCTCCGAGCTCCCATTTCCTGATTGGCCAAATGGGGAGAAAGGCTCTTTGGCAATCCTCCCAGAGATAGTCACATCACATCGTTCTGCAGAAATGTTTGGGGAAATGCGAGCTGGTGAACACGAAGGGCCGAGGGAGGGGCGGCGGCGATGACTGCTCACTGCCCTGCAGCTGAGTTCCTTGCCTTTCCAGCTGCTCTCTGCCAGCATCCAGCTAGGATGCACTGGGAGTCCTGGTTTCACAGGCCCTGAGGGGAAGTGTCCAGTGCAGCATCCGGGAGCTGAGGTCGAGGGCCACGCCTCGCATCCCCAGAGCTGTGCTCTTTACCACCCGGGGACCCTCTGGAGAGCAGGCGCCCCAGGCTGCTTCACAAGCCCAGGAATTCTCCCCGGAAAGAGGTTTCCCTTGAGCAGAAACCTGCCCACCTGCCCAGCTCCTGCCCAGCTCCACAAGGGTTTGCTGAGTTGGACTAGGAAGGGCTTGGTGCCTTCTGGGGCCTCATACTTGCAGATCAGGCATCCTCAGAGATGCTTGGGGTGAGCTTGGAGGGAAGTGTGCTGGAGCTGGGCCCACTGTGAAAAGAACAAGGACTGCCCAGAGTCTGGGCGGTGGGACAGGAGAGCATCCCCATGGGCAACGTTGGACCTTGACGTCTTGGAGCCATCCAGCCCCATCCCCACGTTCTCAGGAGTGCAGGCTCTGCGGGTCCTGGGACTGGGTACTGGCCTTGTCACCTCCTAGCTGTGATCTTAAGCAAGTGACCTAACCCTCCCAAGCTTCTCTTTCTTCATCATGCTTCACAGACAGTGTTTAGAGGTTTGGTGAAAACATATGAAGACCTGACAAGTGTGAGCACTCAAGGAATTCTAGCTGTTATTAGTGTTTGCAGAAGCAGCATCTGTATGTCTACCCGTCCATCTACCCGTCCACACGTTTGTCCATCTGCCCACCTGTCCATCTGTTAGTCCATTTGTTTTTCTAGTCTTCATCCAGTCATCCCTTTGTTAGTGAGCTGTCACTGAGCCATGCGCACGTGCAGGTCTCCCCAGTGACGACCAGTGGAGTTCTGAGATTAAAAACAAAACCAAACAAAATGGAAACACCCCGCTCTTGTGTCCAAGGAGTGCCCAAGATTGCACTAGCTAGAAATACCTGTTAATAATAATAATAATAAAAGTGGCATCACGCTGTATGAACAGTTCTGCAATGCAGCTTTTCTTTCGGTTCTGCACAGAATTCTATTTTACGGGGCTGACATTATAATCAACAATTTCCCTATTTAACATTTAGGCTGTTCTGATTTCCCCCCCCCCCCTCTAAATATAAGCAATGCTGCAAAAAGTTATATTATTTTTAAATTAAATTATTATTTTGACACAATCGTAGGGTCATATGCATTTATAAGAAACAATACAAAGATATCTCATATAACCTTTATTCAGTTAACTCAGTAATAAGATTTTTGCAAAATTGTAGTACAATATCAAAACCAGGATAATATAGTGAAAATACAGAAGATTCTATCACCATAGTCCCTTAACTGAACTCACTTATTAGGTTTATTTATATTTTTTGTAGATTTGTTGGTATTTTCTATATACACAATCATGTCATATGTAAATACTATCAGTATCATTTCTTTCTGATCTATATACCTGTTATTTCTTTTTCTTGCCTTATGGCACTGGCTAGAACTTCCAGCACTATATTAAATAAGAGGGAATGAGGTCAGACATCCTTGTCTTATTCCAGATCTTAGGGGGGAAACATGCAGTGGCCTTTCACCATTAAGGATATTGTTAGCTGTAGGTTTTGTGTAGATGCTTTTATGAAGTTGAGGACATTCCCCATTCTTATTTTTCTGGGAGTTCTAATCTTGAATGGGTGTTGGATTTCTTTTTGCATCAAAATGATATATTAAGTGATTTTTCTTCTTTAGTTGGTTAATATGGAGGGTTACATTAATTGACTTTTCAAATATTGAACCAATATTTTGTCATGGTGGACAATGTAATAATAATTTTCACATATTGCAAATTCTACTTGCCAATATTTTGTTAATGATTTTATACCTATATTCATGAGGGATAGTAGTCTATAGGTTTTTTTTTTTTTTTTTTTGGTGTTGCCATAATACTAGCTTCAGAAAATGAATTGAGAAGGCTTTACTTTTCTGTTTTCTGGAAGAGATTGTGTAGGGTTGATATTATTTTAAAACATAAATATACATATTATATATATATATTTTGTTGATTTCAGAGGGGAAGGGAGAAGGAGAGAGAGATAGAAACATCAATGATGACAGAGAATCCTGCCTCTTGCACACTCCTTACTGGAGATTGAGCCTGCAACCCAGGCATGTACCTTGACTGGGAATTGAACTGTGACCTCCTGGTTCATAGGTCAATGCTCAGCCACAGAGCCACATGGGCTGGGTGATATTAATATTTCTTTAAACATTTGGTAGAATTCTCTAGTGAAGCCATTTGTACCTAGAGATTTTTTTTTGGAAGTTTCAAAATTATGGGTTAAATGTCCTTAATAGTTTTAAGGCTACTCAGATGATCTATTTCACAATTTAGTGAGTTGGGGGTAGTTTGTGTTTTTCAAGATTTAATTCGTTGCATCTAAGTTGTCAATTTATGTGTGCAGTTATTCAAGTATTCTCTCGTTATCCTTTTGTTGTCTATAGGGTCTGTAGTATTTCTCTACTCTCATTCCTGGTATTAGTAATTTGTATTCTCTCTCTCTCTCTCTCTCTCTCTCTCTCTCTCTCTCTCTCTCTCTCTCTCTCTCTTCCTCCCTCCCTCTCGGTTATTCTTTTTTATTTTATTTTATATTTTATTGATTTTGTACAGAGAGGAAGGGAGAGGGATAGAGAGTTAGAAACATGGATGAGAGAGAATCATCGATCAGCTGCCTCCTGCACACCCCCTACTGGGGATGTGCCCACAACCAAGGTACATGCCCTTGACTGGAATCAAACCCAGAACCCTTCAGTCTGCAGGACGACGCTCTATCCACTGAGTCAAACCAGTCGGAGCTCTCTCAGTTATTCTTATCAGGGGGTTTGTCAATGTTATTGATCTTTTCAAGGAACCTGTTTTTTGTTTCATTAGTTTTTATTTGATTTACTGTTTTTCAGTTTTATTAATTTCTGCTCTTACATTGATTTTTTTTTTTTTTCCTTTCCTTGCTTTGGGTTTAAGTTCTCCAGCTGGGAGCTTTGATTATTAACCTGAGAGTCTTCTTTTCTCCTAATGTATGTATTTAGTGCTATACATTTTTCTCTCAGCATTGCCTCAAATTTTGATATATTCTGTTTTCATCTTTGATGGGCTCAGTGTATTTTTGGGTATCTCTTGAGACTACCTCTTTGACCTTTGGATTATATAAAAATGTGCTGCTTAGTTTCCAAGCGTTTGGAGATTTTTCTCTTGCTGATTTCTAGTTTTACTCTGTTGTCTTTAGAGAGCATACACTGTATGTGTTCAATTGTTTAAAAACGATTGAGTTTTTTTTTTTTTTTTTAATGGCCCAGGATGTGGTCTGCCTTAGTGTGTGTTCTGTGGGCACTTGAGTGTGTATTCTGCTGAACACACTGAGTAGACTGTTCTATAAATGTCGATTAGATCTTGTTTGTTGGTGGTGGTGTGATTTAATATCCTTACTGATTTTCTGTCCAGTGTTTTATCAGTTATTGAGAGGGTGTGTAAAGGTCTCTCAGTGTAATTGTGGATTTGCCCTTTTCTCTCTTCAGTTCTATCAGGGTTTGATTCATGGTTTTTGGTGCACACACATTTACTGGTAAAACTGCCTCTTCTGGGTGGGCTCTTTTATCATGATATAACGTTTTCTCTGTCTCTGGTAATTCTCATTGTTCTGAAGCCACTTTATCTGATACGGATATCACCACTCTCGCTTAATTTAGAAAACTCGAGAGGAGAAGGAAACTATATTGTATTTGCTCCTATTGCTTTCCTTGCTCTCCCTTTCTGACATTGTAAGATTTCTTTTATCATTTCCAATCTGTGGAGAGAACCATTGTTAGCCATTCTCCCAGTGCTTTTGCTGGGGGCAATTTCTCTTCGTTTTCCTTTCTCTGAGAATGTCGATTGCCCTTTCATTCCAGAAGAATATTTTCAGTGTACACAGTTCTTTCCTTTCAGCACTTGAAAACTGTTGTGGCACCTCTTTTTGGCATCCATGGTTTCTGACCACAGATCTCATGTCGTTAAAGTAGTCAAACTGCTGGTTGCCAGAGAGGAGGGGCATTGAGGGGCCGGGTGAAAACAGGGGAGGGATTAAAAAGCACACATTGGTAGTTACAAAACAGTCATGGGGACGTAAAGTACAGCATAGGGGATATAGCCAATAATATTGTAATAGCTATGTATGGTGCCAGCTGGGAACTAGACTCATCAGGGGGATCACTTCATGAGTTCTATAAATGTCTAACTATTCTGCTGTACACCTGAAACTAATATAATATTGAATGTCAACTGTAGTTGAACAGTAGAAAGCATAGGAAAAAGTAAAATGAAATAGTTGTGTTTTTTTCTCTAGAGGTAAAGTGGTTTTCCTTATCTCATTCTTGTGCCTTGTGCAAGGTTTGGTCAGCTTCTGTATGTTCATGTATCTGGCCAAGTTTGGGCAGCTTTTAGCCATTATTTCCTCTAGTGCCTTTACAATCTGTCCTCTTTTTCTTCTCCTCTGGGACATCAATGACATGAATGTTGGATCTTTGTTACAATCCCCTATGTCCCTGAGGTTCTATTAATTATTTTTCTATCTATTTTCTTGCTGTTGTTCAGATAGGGTAATTTCTATTCTATTTACAAGCTCTCTGGTTCTTTCCTCTGTCCTCTACATTCTACTGGTGAGCCATTCATTGAGTTTTATTTTTTAATTTAAGTTATTGTATTTGTTCTAAGTTTTCCATTTGATTCTGGTGTGAGTGTGTGAGTGTGTGTGTGTGTGTGTGTGCGCGCACTTTTCTGTCTCCTTGCTGAGGCTTTCTGTTTCTGAGCTCAGCTTCCTATTTCTTCGTTTGCTTCCAGCATGCTCATGATTGCTTGTTAAAGCATTTTAAGGACGGCTGCTTTAAAATCCTTGTCACACAGCACTAACATCTATGTCATGTCAGTGTTGGCATGTGTTGATGCCTTTTCTCCTGAGATCTTCGTGGTTCTTGGTATGAAAAATAATGTGATTGAAACATGGACGTGTTGGGTATTATGTCAGGAGACTCTGCATCTTATTTCAACCTTCTGTTTTAACTGGCTTTCTCTGAAGCTTCTCTGGCAAGGGAAGTGGGTGCTACCTTTTACTGTCAGGTGGAGGGAGGGGAAGTCCACACTCGTCATCCAGCCTCCTTTGACGCCTGAACTGGGGAAGTCCTTGTGACTGCTGTGGGGGTGGGAGTTCTGACTCTTCACGTGGTGTCCACTGACACCCTGTGTACAGGTGGGGCTCACTTCTGACTCCTGCTTGGGCTTAACATCCACTGGGGGGATGCGGTGGAGACATGGGCACCTTCTTGTAGTCTGATAAGGATGGAGGCCTAGGTTCTCCATGCCTTTGAGGGTGGAGGTAGTGATTGTCTAAAACTTTCCTGTCTTTCTAGGAGACCCATTTCCCGAACCTTTGGCTGAGAAAGCAGGCTTTGGTTGGGCTATTTCTTTATTTCTTTATTTATTTTTTAAATCTATGCTTGTTGGCATTTCTTTGTTGCTGGCTTCTTCAGCTCTGAGTCTTGATGAAGGAGGCAAAAAGGAACCCCAGGAACTCACCCAGGCTGTACTGTTCCTTGGGTTCTGCATTTCCTCTCCAGTCTGCCTTCTCTCACTTTTCGGAGCCTTTTAATGTTCGTTTTCTATGTAATGCATTTAGCAGTAAGAATAGAGAAAATTTATACATCAACTCCACCTTCCGGGAAGTTCAAGTCCTCTTAATTGGGAGATTATAAACATTCCTCCTTGTACAGACAGGAGGCTGTTTTTTTTTGGCATGGTCTGAGTAGGACTGCTTGGTCATAGGCTGTATGTGTTTTATGTTGGACTTGCCTTCCGAGATGCCGTGAGAGTGTACACTCCCACCAGCAGGGCATGAGTGAACCCCTTCCCCCCCAGGCTCTTGCAATATATACCATTGTCACACTTTTAGAATCTTTCCAACTTGGGTGGAAAAAAATCACACCTCATTGTTTCACTCTGCAGTTTCTTTAATTACCAGTGAGGACAAACGTTCTTTTCATAGACCTATTGACTGAATTCATGGATTTTATTCTAATGAGGGAGAGAGTCAGAGAGCGAGCACACAGCGCAGCCAGGCATTTCATATGGTGATAAGTATGTGAAGAAGGTAAAACAGGGTGGTGGGTAAGAGCACCAGGGATTCAAGGGCAGGAGGGCCCGTCAAGGGAGGAGATGACCACAGCAGGCAGTAACACACAGCGAGCTTTGTAGGGTTGCGTGAGAGAAGTCCCTCAGAGCAGGAGTCTGTCCCTAGGCTTATGGTGAGGTGGCTACATCCAGAAGGGGGTAGGGAGAGGGGCCAGAGGTGAGGCTGTTATATTGTAAATCAGGAGACGCCTTAATCAGTAAGCCCAATTAACTTGGGGTCTTTTATTATTACGTTAGCACTAGTGGCCTCAGAGTAGAATGTCTCTGTCAAATTCTGGGCCCATCATGGTGGAAGTCCTCCCTATTTATACTTTTTTCGGCTCTTTGTCTTCCAAATTCGGAACGAGACTTCCGGACCTTCTGAGAAAAAGTCCTGTGTGCTGGGTCAGGGCCATGAGACCATATCTGACAACTCTGTCTGGGGCATAGTTTATGGCCTCTCTGGAATGGGAGTAGTCTCATTTTCCTCCAATTATTTAAGCAAGCAAGCATTTACAGAAGCCAGAATAGCAGGGTTAAAATTTCAAACAGCGGTTTTTACACAAGATGGAGGTTACTGTGCTTCAAGGCGTAGAAGTCCAGGGTCGGGGTGTCACCCAGCAGCACAGCAGGAGCCTCAGGGCCAGAAGCTTGGGTCTTATAACCACTGCTGTCTCTTGTCAACGGTCAGCAGCTGTTGGGTGTCGTTTTGTGGAATACGCACAGCAGCCGGCCCTCAGCAAGTAGAAGTCCTGTTGCTTGGACTGTTTTGAAAGGGAGTGGGCGGGTGACACTTGAGTTTGGTCCTGGCTGGACTCTGTGCGAACAGGTCCCAGCCCGCTGTGAGGAAAGGACCTGGGGCCCAGGGTGCAGGGGAGCTGGCTTTACATAATCACCAGTTATGGGGGTGAGAGGACTGCTGTAGGTGAGCTGGCCAGGAGAGCTGCTCTGAAGAGCTGACATTGGAGCTGGCACCTGAAGCCTGAGGAGCAGGCAGCTGTGGGAGGACACAAAGGCCTTGGGGGCAGGAAAAAACTTGGCACGTGTGTTCAGGAGACAGAATGGGCTGGGGGAATGAGAAAAGGTGGGACTGTGATCAATGAGCTGAGCGGGGAGGGGCCGCTGGGCTGGGGTGCCAAGAAGGGGCGTGGACTTCTATTCTCAGCTCAGCACCGAGCCATCCGAGGCTCCCGATGAATATTTTAAACGTTCTGGTTTATATTTAGAAAAGCTCCGGCTTTCGTGTGCAGGGAGGAGGAGGAGGGGGCAAAGGGAAGCAGGGCTGCTCGGAGGATGGCCTCGTGAGCTGGGAGGGAGCCAGGGAGATGCGTGGGCGGAGGGCGGGGCAGGACGGAGCCTGCAGGCCAGGTGATGGGCCGTGTGAGGGTGCGGAGCGGACCAATCCAGGATGGATCCAGGGGGTGGGGTTCTGTTCCCTGAGGAGGACCCGCAGGAGAGGATGCGTTCGAGGAAATGGAGACTTGTCCGTGTGAATTCCATCCTCTCTGCGAGGCGGCCCGGAGGCAGGAAGAGCCTGAGCTGGGCTGTCAGCTCCGGGGAGGACTGGCTCCCGTTTGCAGCTGTAACAGGGGCTGCCTCGCCACGTGTGCAAGGCTCCAGGGGACCGTGTGTAGCCAACCGAGGAAATGAGAAACCAAACTTTAAGCTGTCATTTAATCAAGCAGCAAAAATAAATTCTTAATTGGCCTCCGCTCGCTGCATCTCACTTGCAGTTCCATTTAACCGGCTCCTCCTAAATGGGAGGGGGGAGAGGGGAGGAGAGGGAGGAGGCAGGAAGCCTGCCCTCTGCAGGGTGCTCCCCGCCCTTCGTCTCCGTCCTCCCAGCCCTCTCGTGGGCTCTGCCACCTCGTCTTGCTCCGGGAGAAGCACCTCGGGATCTGAGGTGACTGGTGGGGGTCCCACATCTTGGGGCCGCAGAGCTGGGATCAGGAAGTCCTGCGGTTTGGACTCCCCAGCCTCATGCTTTGTTTTGCGTTCCCTGTCCTGGGCCCACCATGACGTTTGTCCTCATGTTCTTACAATCGGCCGAAGTCCAAGCCCCGTCTCACCTGACAGATGCGGTCAGTGTCAGCCATCAGGAGAGGAGTCTCTCTGCCCCCCACCCCGGCTTAAGGGTGCAGAGCCCAGCACGCTAAGGCTCTGCCACAGCCTCCAGGGGTCCCGTGCGCCCCGGGCCTCGGCAGTGCCGGTTGCTCACCACGGAGCCGGCCATAGCACTGGTGGTTCTGTGGTTTCCGTGCGGCTCTTGGGACCCCAGGGGCTTTGCCAAGTGGGGCCACGCAGGCGTGGGAAGCCCCTCTGACGTCTCTCTCCCCAACTGAAGACACCGTATTCCGCCTTCTGCCCGCCCCAGCCTCCCTGGGAGCCGGGGAGCACAGAGCCCGCCGACCTGTTTGAGATGCAGGGGGAGGGACACAGGCGCACAGAGCTCCCGGGCTGCCACCACCGGCCACCGGACCCTCCTCTCACCCCTCCAGCCGCCACCACCGGCCACCGGACCCTCCTCTCACCCCTCCAGCCGCCACCACCGGCCACCGGACCCTCCTCTCACCCCTCCAGTCGCCACCACCGGCCACCGGACCCTCCTCTCACCCCTCCAGCCCCGGCTCTGCGTGGAGGAGCTGGACCGGCCACAGCAGGCCAGGCGGCCGGTTTTCCTAGCTTCGAATTGTGGACATTTCAAACCTCTCCTCCACACAGCCTGATATGACCTGAGCAGGCCTTTCACGTGTCAGATCCTCAGGGATCTGTCGCCGCAGCTTTAAGATTCCCGGCCAGTCTTGTTCAATCAGGTCTCCACCTGCTCTCTCAGGCAAACCCCAGGCGCCGCTGTATCATTTCATCCTTAAACACGATTTCAGCTCGTGTCTTTAGGAAGGACAGATATCTATCTATCTATCTATCTATCTATCTCTATCTATCGATCTATATTTAATTGATAGATATACATTAAAATTTTTAAAATTAATTTCAGAGAGGAAGGGAGAGGGAAAGAGAGAAACATCAATGATGAGAGAGTCATTGTTTGCCTGCCTCTTGCACGCCCCCTACTGGGGATTGAGCCTGCAACCCAGGCATGTGTCCTTATCCAGAATCGAACCTGGGACCCTCCAGTCCATAGGCTGATGCTCTATCCATTGAGCCAGACCAGCTAGGGTGACAGATATATTTTTAAAGGAAGACAAATTTCTCAATTTCTCAGCTAAAACCGTTGCTTATTGGAAAATGGAAGACTGTGCCCCCCAGTGAGGGAAGAGAGAGTCCAGCTCTTCCCAGTGCAGGTCCGTCAGGTGCCCCTCACGGCTGCCCTTTCCTCACCCATGAGAGTCAGAGCCCCCAGCTTACAGAACAGGAAACTGAGGCCCAGAGAGGGAAGGGATTCATCACAGTTCCCAGAGTCAGGCTAGCTGGAGACAAGTGGGCCACGTAAGCAGACTGACATCTTGGCTGCCTTCCAATCAGTATTTGCTAAGTACGCGGTGGACATCAAGAGAGGCGGCTGGTGCTGCTCAGGGGAGGCTGGGGAAGGGACTGGTGGCAACTAGTCCTGGCCCCAGAGTCCTGCCGGTAACCAGCCCACCTTCCGTGGTCAGTGGGTTAGCAGCCACTTGTTCCTCAGTTTGCACTGTGGCTCACTCTCTCCCAAGCAGCTTCTTCCATGATTCCTCCTCCTTCTGCAGCTTTCTCTCTCTGAGGGGAGCTGGGGGTGAACCAGCCAGGACTGTGTCAGGTATAAGAGGCAGAAAACCTAACTCTGACCTCAGCAAAAAGAGAAGCGTGCTGGTTGATAGGAGCCCAGCAGGTTTTCCTTCGGGACTGGCTGGATTCAGGGGCCGCCTGTTGTCCTCCCCTTGCAGGCCTCGTTGTCCTTGACGTTGGCTTTCTTTGCAGGTAGGTCCTGCCCTCGTGGCACAAGGCGGCGGCCTTGTCTGGTCCACCTTGTCTCTTTCTCAGCCCAGCAGACCAGCGAGACTCTCTCCTGACGGCCATTGGCTCATTTCGGGTCATGTGCCTGTGCCTGAGCCAATCACCGTGGCCTGAGCTGAGACGTGCTTGTTGGCTTAGATTAGGGGTGTCGAACTCAATCAGAGAAGGGGCCAAAATCTAAAATCCAGCCTAAATCTCAGGCCAAATGGTTTACTGAAGTCATAAACTGTCATTGTGATGGAAACGCAGCGGAGTGCAGTGATGACAGCGCGGTGCGGGCCACATTGCAAGGCCTGGCGGGACGGATTTGGCCCGCGGGCCTTGTGTTTGACACATGTGGCTTAGATCCAGGTCATCTGGGGGTGGGTCAGCCTCTGCCCAAGCCCAATCGAGTGAGACTAGAGGAGTCTGGGTTCCCCGAGGAGAACCCGTGGCTGTTACTGAAGAAGAGAGAGTGGGTGCTGAGCAGGCAAGCCCCAGGTTTCCTCTCGGATTGTATTTCCAGGGAAAGTTGTGCCCTGGGCAGCCACCAGCCGCTCTGTCCCTCAGGGCAGCTTGCTTGTGTCAGAGCTGTCATTGGAGCCCGAGGTGCCTGGCTCTCAGCCCAGGGGCCCCCAGGCCCCTTCCCCCCAGCTCCTGCAGGTGTGGACAGCGGGCAACGGCTCTGTGCCTTGGACAGGGCCCCTCATCTTGGCTCCAAGGCTCTCTCCGTCTGAGGATCCGTTTCCTACCGGACCTGCCTCAGTCTGTCTATGACCTGAGCAGGC